>NC_052510.1:63691276-63768146 GCF_014356525.2 Nilaparvata lugens
GAGGGAGAGCGAGTGAGAGAGTGACAGAGTGAGGTACAAGAGAGACATTTCCTGAACAAATTATTGTCGTCCCTTTTGAGCGGTGAGTGATCATCTGTAAAATTCGATCCCATTAACCACACCCTGCTGGATTTTGGGAGATTCGAATTCACGAGACCGTGTTTTGGTCACGTAGGCCTACTATCACAAAAGGTGTGAACGACTTCTTTAAAAAAAAAAAACAGAAAAGCTACCGATTACACCAACCCTTATGTCAGATGTAAAGGCTCGGTTGTGCTACCACAGAATAAGTACAGAAAGGAAACTTGTAATCAATCGCCTATCTAACCAATGCTTTTTACATGACCCCAATACAAAACACGTCACGTGACCTTGGGAAGTTCCAATCCTGGTCTTCTGATTGGCTCGTGGCAGTGAACGAGATCAATTGATCCGGATCATTAAAGTGATCCGAACCTACCATCAATACTATTACAATGCGGCGCTTCCTAACAAGATGGCGGATTTTGGCGTCAGGGTATAGCCAAGTTTCCGTACTTTATGTATACTGTGGTGCTACTGTATTTTTGACTAGCAGGTAACCCGTGCTCCGCAAGGGTCCATTGACCAACATAAGATCAGCTGTGCTTTTAGAATTGAGTTTGTTTTCCGGTAATTCTACAAAATGTGAATATTTCCAATTTTAGTTATAACTAGCCGTCAGGCTCGCTTCGCTCGCCATATCCGTCTAGTCTAGCAAGGGGGCTCTGCCCCCTGGACCCCCGACTGGATCGTCCAAGAATGAGATCAGCAGGCGAGCGAAGCGAGAAATTTTTCATTTGAGCATTTTTATCATATGTTAGGACGATCCAGTCGGGGGTCCAGACTAAACGGATATGGCGAGCGAAGCGAGCCTGACGGCTAGTAATGTAATATTCCCAGAAATAGCTGGGAATATCGCATTTTTCGAAATAAATGCATTCCAATCTTCAACTTGGTGCCAACCTAACAAAGTCTACTCAACTTAATGCCAACCTGACAAAATAATTATTAATTTAGTTACCAGTTAAGAACTGTTTCGAAGAGGTACTCTCTCTAGATTATAGTTCTACATTAACACATGGTATGGACATTTTTCAATTATAATTAAGAGAATAAGAAGAATATACATGCTAAAAGACGAACTTTAAACCCTTAAAAACCACCCTTAGAGTTAAAATATTGCCAAAAGATTTCTTAGTGCGCCTCTAAAGGGCCAACTGAACATAACTACCAAATTTGAAAGATTTTGGTCCGGTAGATTTTTAGTTCTGCGAGTGAGTGAGTGAGTGAGTCAGTCAGTGAGTGAGTGCCATTTCGCTTTTATATATATAGATAATTTGAAATATTCCTTCTATGTTCAGTTTTGAAGCATCTAAATTTGAAAATATTTCTTCTATGTTTAGTTTTGAAGCATCTAAATTTGAAAATATTCTTTCTATGTTTAGTTTTGGAGCATCTAAATTTGAGAATATTTCTTCTATGTTTAGTTTTGGAGCATCTAAATTTGAAATTATTTCTTCTATGTTCAGTTTTGAAGCATCTAAATTTGAAAATATTTCTTCTATGTTTAGTTTTGAAGCATCTAAATTTGAAAATATTTCTTCTATGTTTAGTTTTGGAGCATCTAAATTGGAAAATCTACTAATAGAAATCGAATCTATTTGAGGCCTGAAAATTTGTTGAAAGAACTACAAGACTTAACCTATTTCGGACTATGTGTTATCTGAATTTAGGAGGGGAATAGCACAAGGTTACATTATTTTTCCTCTCCCAGTCATTCTGATAATATACTTCTTGTATGAATGAATAAATAATAAAAAATAAAACTTGACGTAATTAAATCTTGAAGGATTTAAAACAGGCCTATAACCATCCTCGTTTAATTAAGAATCTATATGCGAAATTTCAAGTTAAAATCAGTTCAGTAGTTCAGATGTGATGATGCGACAAACATGATTTTTGTATCCCGTACTTGAATAAACCAGTTCTTCCCTTTATAGATAAAATTCCTTCGACCATTCTTGGAAGCGTTTAGGAGATTTCTATCCTTCTAGAAAAACGTCATATAGTTTTTGGTTGTGCCACTGTATTTTTGGTAATTCATTTGACCATTTTTGGGATTATTTGGAAGGGATATCTATGATTACTCTTCTCGAATGATTATACATCAACTCATTGTCTTTTCTCTTTAGGGCTACATTAATATAAATAAAAATATAATTCTTAATAATTTTTAAATTTCAATAATTTAAAAGTGTACTTGGATTTATATTTTTATTTACATTAATTCATGTTCATGTTTTAAATGCCATTAAAATCTGAATTATGTTTTTTCCACTGACAAAATGGATGTATTTTGTTTAGTCCATGACTCGTTTACACAAAATACTGTTAAATTTAAACTGTGCTTAAATGCCAGGAGCCATGAGAATCAATATTGGACGAACATTATTTACGAAAAAAAACCTGTACTGATTGGTTTGGCTAGGCGCACACCAGTTAGTCAAGACAAGACAAGACATGATCAGACACGTTTAGTCACAATACTTCACATAGTTGCTTATGGAGTCATGTCTAATTTCAATGGCTGACCGGTGTGTGCCCAGCTTTTATGTGGCATTTGATTATGATTAAAATTTAAGAGGCTTCCGTGCAACAAGGCAACAATAGGCTTGTCGTCTTGGTTAATGTTTTTTTGTAGTTTCTGTGTATTAGTTTTTGTGGAATATAATCATTACATTTACATTACATTTATTACATTCCTTAATCACAACATCAAATTAATGATTGGGAGAGAATCAACAGGATAAAACCCAAAACTGTTCCTCTCCCTAATTTTGATAAAAATAGTCCAAATGAGGTTATAAAAACACTTTTATAAAGATCACAAAAACACTTTTATAAAGATCACAAAAATTTACAGTCCAAATAAACATTATACTAAAAATTTTGTATCTCGGTTGATCAGAAAGATGAAACAAATTATTTTTACACTTGAAAATGCATTAATAAATTGAAAAATTTTAAAAAACTTGATAAATTTGAAGCCAGAAAAATCACAAAAACATTCACTATCAGCATATGATCGTACTGATCATAATGTTCAGTATTAAAATCATGTATTTAATCAGTATTTTAATCATGATTAAAATTTAACAGCCTTTCGTGCAACTTGGCCCATTTTTTTGAGTAAACTGAAATATTGCAAGTAGACGTTCACCAAGAGTTTTCAGAAACATACATGAGGGATTTTAAAAGGCTACAAGTATGAATCTAGAGTTGCAAGATAATGGATTTTGTGCACTATAATAGTGAGGTCCACGTTATAATGGCAGTGTTTGATTAGCAATGGTATTGCTATCCTTGTCTATCATCCAACAAAGCGGATAGTTGAATGAAAAAGACTCATTCAATACTTTGAAAGACTTTAAGACATTTCAATTGAGGTTGAGTGGTAGAGAGGACTTAAAAGTCCTAACTCCGCCTAATAAAGAATTTTTTCATTTCATTTTTTCAATTCAATATGAATAAATTACCACAATATCAACTTCTCAACTACACAAAAAGTGAAAGCGGATAGTGCTATCTCTTTCTCGCTTTGCTCTATTGCCAGATCGTCTTTTAACAATGTAGAATTGATGATTAATTAACAAAATATTTCATATTAATTGAGGAAATTCATCATGATACTATAGAATAATATATTATAATCTCTTGCTATAATATTGATTATTTAAAACAAGAATGTTTACAGTTAATATTACATCAATAAACCTGTATCAGCTACAGTCTATAGTATTAGGTAGTATTAGACTATAGACTATTAGACAATGTAGACTATAGTATTATTCATCATAAATCAGCTGACAAGTGATTACACAGATGTGTGGAGAAGCCAGTCTATTGCTGTATTTCCATAAGGGTCTATAGTTTCAATCAGGTACATGTGGATGAGAACACTGCGTGAGGTCTACTGTTCACAGAACTACTAGTTATTAATCAACAAAGAAATTTCATCTTTATTATGAAAATTCATTACGAAATTATTGAAAAATATAATGTATTACTTAATAAAATATAATTGATTATTTTAAACAAGAATAAACAGTTAATATTACATCAATTAAACTGTATCTGCTACCGTCTATAGAAGGCATTGACAAGACAGAGGTTCGGCAACGATGTTCTCCGATCTTTCTCCACTGCCATTATAACGTGGACCTCACTATATTTTCACTTGAAATCATAAACACTTCAGACTTCAAAGACTTCAAAGTACGCACTCATTGTTCATTATGAACCAATCCTGTGAGAACAAAACAAAATTCAAAATTCTAAAATGTTTCAAAAATTGGAGGAGATACAACATTCTGACATTGTTATTCAGGAAACTTTAAGCTATGTTTGTTGTTGAAGTGTGGCGTCCTTCAGACAGCCTTGAGACATCTCCCACTGTCTCCTGAACTCTCAAGGCCTTTGTTAAATATTTTCACCAAACTACCACCGTCTCTGAGACTATCAGTCTTTGTCCACTATTTCTATTTCTTACTATTCCTATAAACTATTTGTTTACTATTCGTCTCTGAGACTTCAATCATTTCTAGTTTGGCGCGCTGACTGTGAAGACAACCCAGTGGCGCCTGTGTGAACACTGCCATACTGCCATGCTTTTATGACTGCTTTTAAAAACGAGGTCACTGGCAGAACATTAAAGGCGAAATGCCGCCTCTCTAACACTCTAACAACAAACCGACTTCGGAACTCAAAATACAAAAATCATTCCCGGAACCGTTATAATAGAACTGGAACAATGTTATTTCTGGGCACAGGTAGATTCCAGGAAATATGGATTTAGGGTGGATAGATAATGGATTTTCGACAAAACTATGGTGAGGTCCACGTTATAAAGGAAGTGTTTGATTTGCAATGGTATTTCTATCCTTGTCTATCAAATCAAATCAAATGTTTTTATTGTCGTTCACAATTATACATGTATTGACAAAGTCATGAAAACGGAGCATAGTCCTTAGTCTAAAGCCGAGGTGAATAAAAACATAATATATATAGAATTTAAACATTAAAAATAAATAAACTATAAAAATAACACCAGGACAGACAATAAAATTTGGAATTGAATAACAGAATTGATTGAAACAACACTTCAGCACTTCTAATACTTAACACTAAATAATTATATGTGGATGCTCAAAGAATTCCTCAATGTCATAGAAAGGATTTTCACTCAGCCAAATATCCAGTTTATTGAGAAAAGTCATATTATCATATTTGTTAATGGGCCCCAACAAACTATTGTAAACCTTTTGTACATTATACAGTGACTATTAAGAGATTTACTTAATCTGCAATATTGGAATTCAGACTATCATTCAACAAAGCGCATAGCGCTATCTCTTTCTCGCTTTGCTCTGTTGCCAGATCGTCTTTATATATATTAGTTTTAGTGATTTATATTAAGAATACAAATTTTACCGATTTAATTTTCCATAGCCACAGCTCCAGAATCAGAAATCTGAATTTTCTTCAGCTTTTGGTCAGAGATCTGTACAATATTCAGATCCTAGAATTTACAATAATATCCCGCAGATTGCAAAGTACGAAATAAATATAAATAGATTTAAAAGAGCAGTACGGAATTGGTTATAAAATGACATTTACCAGACCGAGGAGCTCATTGTAAATAGGATATGGAATGGACTACTGTCTTCTTTTTACCTGGTCCCATGACATTTTAGAGTTTTTGCTGCTTATTTACCTCTATTTAACGAATTTCGGACCTCTCAACAACAAAGTTTTCTCTTGACTTCAACATACAAAGTGTAGTGTGTATGGGAAGCGGACGGTCATTTTCAAGGAATTCTTTAGTTTCAGCAGAAAGGTCAATAGACTAAAAATAATGACAATTCAGGTAGGAAGAGCATAGAGTGGTAAACAGTCAATAAAGGGTGAAACACATGTCGGAAATTGAATGCAAGTTACTGGAAATTGAATTCCAAGAGCTTGTCATTATTGTAGACCAGGCAGGTGAACGACTGGACTTTCCCATTCTTGCTTTTCACACACATTTCAATTCTTTGAACTGACTATGATGATGGCTGTGACAAACCTGTGGAGAAGAATCCGTCAGATCAAGAAGTTCTAGAGGCTTTCAAAATTATCAGGCAAGGATTAAAACTGAAAAATAGTGTACCAGACATGTCCGACGGTTTGAATAGATGTGAGTCGTTTATCAAACATGATGTTTTATTCAAATGCAAAATTCAACCGATATTACTCACTTTTTCGAATATAAAACAGAAAAATAGGAATTTTTCGTTCTGAGTTATAGTATTTATAGTGAAGTTATTGACAAAGTAACCGTATTTTGCGTTCCATCTAATAGTAGTGTAAAAAGTTGAAAAATATTGCTACAGAGTATGTACTTTGATAAAACTCTACTAATAGTACAAATCAAGCTTTCTAGAAACAAATTGGTGTGATTTACTTACTTATTACGTTCTACAAATATTCAAAAAACATGTTTTTTCTCAACAGCATGAATTTTCAAATTTCCATATTAATATTGGCCTAACAGGTACCATACCTACGTTCGCGATTCTATGTTTTATGTACCATATTCATTTATTTACCGCCGTGATACGATATTATAAGATTGATAGGATCGTGGCAGTTTTCTTGACAGAACCTCTCAATAACGAATACCTCTTGGTAGCGAATTTTTTCTTGGGATTATCGACTTCGTTATACAGAGGTTCTACTGTATATGTTTTGTCAATAGACTCCTCTGGTTGCAATTCATTGACAATCAGAGAAATTGTTATCATTAAACATCTAGAATAAATAATTGATTAACAAAATATTCCAGCTTCATTATGAAATTATTGAAAAATATGATTGATTATTTTAAACGGGAATGAGCAGTTAATATTACATCATTAAACCTGTATCAGCTACCATCTTTGTAAGCCATTGACATGACAGAGGATCGGCAACGTTGTTTTCTATCGTTCTCCACTGCCATTATAACGTGGACCTCTCTATAGTAGCTAGTAGTTCAAGTGAAGTAGCCGCGGATAATTGTTACATTCGTCGCCACTAGAAACTACAAAATGAGGAAGGAAGCAAGAGAAAGAATGAGGATGAGGGAGTGGAGGAGGAAGAGGAGGAGGAGGAGGAGGAGAACGAGCAGAAAAGGCCACAACTTAACAGTGTAATAAGATGAAAAAGGACGAATATGAGGAAGAACAGAAAGAAAATTAGAAGGTGGAGGAGAACGTGGAGGAGGAGTAGATGGTGTTGAAGGAGAAGGGAGATGTGAAGAAGAAGGATGATGAGGAGGAAGAAGAGGAGGAGAAAGAGTATGATGAGGAGGAGAGGAGGCCACAACTAAACAGTGTAATAAGATTGGCGCGAGGCGATTGCTTTGAGTAGCATCTTTGTGGCATGTGTAATAATTGTGTGATAGCGGTGCCATCAGCATCAAAGAAGCCGACTAATCCTCCCCCTCCTCCTCGTCATCCTCCTCCTCCTCCCCCTCATCCTTATCCTAAACACAACACACCTGTCCATCTGATTGAGGAGTAGGAGGAGGAAGAAGAAGAGGAGGAAGAAAAGTCTAAAGTCGGTCCAGCAGCTGAAAGGATTCATCTCCTCGGCTCTCAGCTGATTCCGGTCTCTGTGGATCTCTGTGGTCATATTCACTTTAAATCATCGGTAGGCCTACTGGTAGTATGGGAAGCACTAATGTTCAGATTCATCTATACTATAACTAGTAGCTATGTGAACAGTAGACCTCGCGCTCAGTAAGTTACATTGACCTGTTGTTATGTTTTCTCAAAAATTGATAAATAATTTATCAATTTGAAATGTCTAGAGAAGATCCTAAATAAACATAGAGCTTTCTGTCCTATCGTACCGTGACGTGTCGTCCCGGAATGTGAGTGTGAGCGCTGTTATCAGGTCTGGCTGCAACTGTGTACAACGTTGATGGAAAGATACATTTTCAAGATGTTCGATGTTTTTGAACGGGTAGTATTATAGTCAACTGTCTACTAACGTTGATGGAAAGATACATTTACAAGATGTCCGATGTTTTTGAACGGGTAGTATTATAGTCCACTAGACAGCTGATTTATGTTGTATAATTCTATAGTCTGATTTTTACTTTCCTTGCCCTATTACCATAGGTAAGGAAAGTATTGCTTTCCGAAAAAAAATAAGATACCCCAATTTTTAAATTTCTATACGTTTCAAGGTCCCCTGAGTACAAAAAGTGGTTTGTGTGTGTGTGTGTGTGTGTGTACACGATATCTCATCTCCAAATTAGCGGAATAATTTGAAATTTGGAGCTTAAGGTCTTTACACTATAAGGATCCGACACGAACAATTTCGATCAAATGCAATAAGATGGCGGCTAAAATGGCGAAAATGTTGTCAAAAAAAGGGTTTTCACGATTTTCTCAGAAATGGCTCCAACGATTTTGATTAAAGTTATACCTAATATAGTCATCGATAAGCTCTATCAACTGCCACAAGTCCCATATCTGTAAAAATTTCAGGAGCTCCGCCCCATCTATGCAAAGTTTGATTTTAGATTCTCAATTATCAGGCTCCAGATACAATTTAAAGATAAAATTTTATAAAAATAAAATACAATTTGAATAAAATTTAAAAATTTCAAGTGGAAAAGATTAAGCATAAAAATCTCTACAATCAATGTTCAGTAACATTTTCACCTAAAATTTAAAATAAGCTCGAAATTCGAGAAAATGTTATTATTTCAATTGCAAACTGTTGGCAACTGTTGATTCTATCAAATCATTCACTATGAAGAGATAGCAGACCTCGTGTGTCTCCAGTGTTATAGTCCTGTCACCAGCTGGCTCAAATCTTTGAATAGGAGACTTTAGATGCGCGGGAACACTAGCGTCAGGTGATCAATTTTCATAACGGCAAGGAAAGTTGTGTGAGTGCGCCACACCAGATTTTTACTATAATATTGGCGAATGAAGGAGGCTCCTTTTTCATTCTATATTATCCTTGAAATGCAAAGTTTTCAAAAACCTTGTATATACGTCGACACGCAATAATTTAAAAAGGAACATACCTGTCAAATTTCATGAAAATCCATCAACGCGTTTCGCCGTAAATGTGCAACATATAAACATTTAAACATTAAGAGAGATGCCGAACCGTCGACTTGAATCTCAGACCTCACTTCGCTCGGTTAATTATAGTATGTATTATTTTTTCAACTGTATCATTATGTTGTCCAAATCAGAAATACTCTCATATACTGCTTATACATCGGTATAAACATGATCCAAGTCAAGTTTCAAGTTATTTCCATACAGAAGCCGGCGCTAAGTTGGAACTTAACAAGTTTCAAGCACAATGCATCACAATTAGCACGGTAACATGAGTAAATGAGTAACGCAACCCAGAACAAGTCCCGTAATTTGTTTCTGATAAGTCATCCTATACTTTTAAACGAGCAGCTTCTGTTTATATGTTCAGATGTTTGGATGTTTATATGTTTAGATGTTTATATGTTTGTATTTCAACGGATCTCGAAAACGGCTGTAACGATTCTCACGAAATTCAGTACATAGTAGGTTTATAAAATAAAGATTCGATTGCACTAGGTCTCATCCCTGGGAAAACTCGCTGAAGGACATTAAAAGGATAATTATTATTCATCCTCGGAAAAACAGATGATAATAATAATTATTTCGACGTCTGTTGGTGATGGAAGTGAGTGAGTGAGTTCATGTGTGTGGGACTGAGTCAAAATTATGACTCAGCTGTTGAACTTTTGTAATCATTCAATCAGGTACTTAGTGCCGGTTGCAAAAAAGCAGGGTTATTTTCAATCCTGATCAATTCCAATAGATTCATCTTTTTTAAATGGTTTTCCATGATTTAGTTCACGTGAAGTTAATCAGGATTAGAATTTAACCGGCTTTTGTGCAACTGGGCTTTCATGAGGGGAATTTTTGAACTTCTCTGGGAATTTACTGTGATTAGATAGAACATTTCTGTATGAATGTTATTACAATTTCTTCTTTTGTTATAAATTTGTTATGCTTTTGTAGTCCAGAGCGAAGCTCGGTCCCCAATATTTTATATTCATATGAGATAAATTTCCAGTTCAATATTATCATCAAAATTTTCATATTTGTTTGCTTTTTTAATGTGATCTTGTGTTTGAAAATAGTTTTCTTGATTTTAAAATTTATAAAATAGAAACTCAGGAAGTGAAAGTGCAAATTTTTAGTGAGAAAACATCAAGAACCCAATATAAATAACCTATTAACATTGGGTAATACGGCAAGGTAGAACATTCAAAAGGATCTCTCTGCTAAAAAAACCATAACAATAGATAAAAAACGAGAGAGAGAGAATGAGTGAGGGGGGAGAGAGAAAGACAGTGTGAGAGACGTATGAGAAGAAAGAGATAAATTGATGATTATTTCAAATGCCAATGATTTTATAGCCAGTCGTATCTTTCACAAATATCATGGCCATATGGATAATAAAATTCCCGATCAATCAAACCGATTTCAAAATATTTACTCATCTTTGGTGATAAATATATCAATGATTTGTAAATAAACAAGGAAGCCAGACTAATTTCAATGATTTATGGGCTAAATAAACTAGAAAGTCAGACTATAAAAATAATATCCCAGTCAATAAAATTAATATCTTCCAATAAAAGTGGTTGATGACGGGAGTGAAGGTTACTGCTATAAAAAGATGCCCCTCTCACTAGTGTGATACCTATAATAATCTATAGTTTATAATCTATAATCTATAGTCTATAGTCTATAGTCTATAGTCTATAGATTATAAAGATTATAGGTTAGAATCTAAGCTTATATACATATTTAAAAAAGCGAAATGGCACTCACTCACTGACTGACTCACTCACTCGCAGAACTAAAAATCTACCGGACCAAAAATGTTCAAATTTGGTAGGTGTGTATGTTCAGTTGGCCCTTTAGAGGCGCACTAAGAAAACTTTTTGCCAATATTTTTACTCTAAGGGTGGTTTTTAAGGGTTTAAAGTTATTCTTTTAGCATGTATATTCTTTTCATTCTCTTAGTTATAATTGAAAAAAGGCCATATCATATGTTACTATAGAACTATAATCTAGATAGAGTACCTCTTCGAAACAGTTGTTAACTGGCAACTAAATTAATAATTTTGTCAGGTTGGCATTAAGTTGAGTTGACTTTGTTAGGTTGGCACCAAGTTGAAGATTTAAATGCATTTATCGCGGAAAAATTGATTGGGCACTGCTACTTCAATCCTGGGAATATATCATTACTAGCCGTCAGGCTCGCTTCGCTCGCCATATCCGTTTAGCCAGACGTTTAGTCTGGACCCCCGACTGGATTGTTCTAACATATGATAAAAATGCTCAAACGAAAAATGCAGGCGAGCGAAGCGAGCCTGCTGATCTCATTCTTGGACGATCCAGTCGGGGGTCCTGGGGGCGGAGCCCCCCTGGCTAGACGGATATGGCGAGCGAAGCGAGCCTGACGGCTAGTATATGATAAAGGAAAGAACTGGCTTATTGTAGCAACATATACTGGCTATATAACAATACTTCTTAAACTTGATAGCCTACGCCACGACTCTACTCTACTAGCTCGTGACTGTTTTCATTAGCATAGTAGTGGTAGAGTAGAGTGAGAAGCGGTGGTGGGGGAAGGAAAGTGGTAGAGTACTATCCCACGGTGCTATCCCACTCTACTCTACTAAAAACTAGTACTCTACCATGAACGTGTTCATTGGGAGAGTTCACACGATATTTAGTACTTTGCCCAGTGAACTCTACCACCAACTCTACCAATGAAAACCAGGCTATGCTGCTACAAACAGAAAGCGGGACAGTGATTAGGGGACCAGTTTCTCTTCTCTTTTTAGTTATATTTCTCTTCTCCTTCTCCTTCTTCTTCTCCTTCTTCCTCTCTTTCATTCGTCGACAGTGGCGGCTGGTCGGCAAACATCAAAGGAAAATCTAAAGGCGTTCGCACATGTGCCTATATATCTATTTCTAAAGGTGTCTAAACATGTTGTAGGTATATCTATAGTTGCTGGCACATAAGGGGCAGTAGGCCTATTATATAGATATGTGTGTAGTTGTGCTTCTATTATATACAAAAGGCTGTATATATTTACGATACATATATATGTATTTAGTTGTGGCACAGGCCAAAGACTGATGGACCTCTCTAGAATTCTCTCTCTGTGTAGTTCTACCGTTCAGTCAAGTTTTGTTTTGATAAAGGCACAGTTTAGGTTTGGAACGACCGGAAAAATATATCGGATACACAGCCGCTATCTATATAGTATATTTCGCACCTAGAGCAGAAAATGGTATTTTTCCGGCTCGAAATCGGTTTTCAAGTCCGAGGCCGTAGGCCTCGGACTAGAAAGTATTGAGAACCGGAAAAACATTTTTGCCCGTGGTGCGAACGCTATTTTTCACCACACACAAAAATAAACTATATATATATATATGAGAATAGTTGTTTACTAAGCACTTCCGAAAGCAGAAGTGGAAGGTGATAGCTCCAGCAGATCTGAGGTAATCTGAATATCAGGAAATTGTCCAAGTATTTATATTTGTTTTTCTGATTTGTCTAAATAGCCTAAAAGATGATGTTCAATTATGTGGGAGGTTGAGTTTATACTTTTTTATTCTTTCAAATGACAATAAGATGATATTATTATAAATGTTTCAATTATTGAATAATGAACACAAATAATGAAAAGTTTTTTGATCAGCTGTTTTTGATCACCTTTCTTAGTTCCATGCTAGCGGCTGGAAACGAAACTCTTTCCGGCCTAGGCCGGAAAGGAACCTGTTCTGACGTCAGACGAGAGTCGTCTGCAAACAATGTCTTCCAGATCTACGTAGGGACTGGAAAACAGCTGCTTTCTGTGCAGTGTGGTGAAAATATTATAAAGAAAAAGGTATTGGCTCATACACGTACGGGATAGGAAATTCACGAATGACGCATCATCACGTCTCAACTACTGGACTAATCAACTTGAAATTTCGCATATAGAATCTCAATTAACCGAGGATGGTTATAGACCTATTCAAAATTCTTCAAGATTTCATTGCGTCAAGTTTTGAGTTTGTCAAGTTTTTTATTAGACTCTTGCGACGCACGGGTTGCCTGCTATGGTAAGGTCCACGTTATAATGGCAGTGGAGAAAGATAGGAGAACAACGTTGCCGATCCTCTGTCTTGTCATACCTTCTATAGACGGTAGCTGATTCAGGTCAATTGATGTAATATTAATTGTTCATTCTCTTTAAAATGATCAATTATTATTTTATGAAGCAAGAAATTTATTTTTCAATGATTTCATGATGAATTTTCATGATAAAGATGAAATATTTTGTTAAAAATTGTTAATTCTAGATTGTTAAAGAGACTATCTTACAACAGAGCAAAGCCAGAGAGAGATAGCGCTATCCGCTTTGTTGAATGATAAACAAGGATAGCAATACCATAATGATCGACTTTGGTTTTGCTATCCCCGTCTATCATTCGACAGAGCCGGTGGTACTATCCTTTTCTAGGTCCACAACGATACCAATTATGTTTTTGACAGTGTAGAAATATAATAAATTAATGCAGAGAATCGGCATCGCTATTATTCTATCTTTATCCACTGCCATTAAAACGTGGACTTTACTATATATAGTCTTATATAGAAGGAGTTGACTTATACATGTAAAGGATAGAAAATACATGATTGACGCATCATCACTTAAAAACTAATAAACGGATTGACTTGCAATTTTTCAACAAGATTCTGGATTGACCGAGGAGGGATATAGGCGGAATCTCATTGCTATTAATCAATTGATTTCAATTTGATAATTAAAACAAATTTAACCAGTTTGTGATTTAAAGTTCACGCAATAATATGAAAATAGAATGAATAGAGCTTTTTCCAAGTGACTCCGTGGTGTATATGGTAGCACGCATGCGTCATGAATCAAAGGTTGCGGGTTTCAGACAAAACTATTTTTTACTTTCCTTGCCTTCCGAAAAAAATTAAGGTACCCCAATTTCTAAATTTCTATACGTTTCAAGGTCCCCTGAGTCCAAAAGTGGTCTTTGGGTATTGGTTTGTATGTGTGCCTGTGTACACGATATCTCATCTCCCAATTAACGGAATGACTTGAAATTTGGAACTTAAAGGTTCTTACAATATAAGGATCCGACACGAACAATTCCGATCAAATGCAATTCAAGATGGCGGCTAAAATTCCGAAAATGTTGTCAAAAACAGAGTTTATCGCGATTTTCTCAAAAACCGCTCAAACGATTTTGATCACATTTATACCTAAATAGCCATTGATAAGCTCTATCAACTGCCTCAAGTCCCATATTTGTAAAAATTTCAGGAGCTCCGCCCAATCTATGCAAAGTTTGATTTTAAAACCCAAATTATCAGGCTTCAGATACAATTTGAACGAAAAATTCCAAGAGGAAAAGATTGAGCATGAAAAACTCTACAATTAATAATCAGTAACATTTTCACCTAAAATTGAAAATAAGCTTGATATTCGAGAAAATATTAGAGAAAAATTATTCAATTTGCAAACTGTTGGCAACTGTTGATTCTATTAAATCATTCACTATGGAGAGATAGCAGACCTCGTGTGTCTCCAGCATTATTGTCCTGTCACCAGCTGGCACAGATCTTTGAATAGTAGACAAGCGTGATAAGCGTGAACACTAGCGTCAGGTGATCAATTTTCATAACGGCAAGGAAAGTTGTGTGAGTGCGCCACACCAGATTTTTTTGCTGAGAATTTTCAAATTTCAACTCTAATCTAAATTTTGTCCCATACACCTGTTTTACAAGAATGAAATGAGAGAGTCATGGAGAGAAAATGTTGAGAAGGGTAAAAGACAATGGATGAGAAAGAAATGAAGAGGTAGGAGAAGTAAAATAAGATGAAATATAAGGAAAAGAAGGTTAAAAAGGAAAAGAATTATTAGAAGAAAAGAGGCAAGGATAGAGAGGAAGAAGAAGAAGAAGTAGAAAAAGTAGAAGATTCATCTTGATCCCAATCAAACCAATCAAAGAGATATATGTCAAGGGTAGGCTAGGTAGGCCTGAAGGAATGATATACGGGTTGAAACAACCGCCTAATTTGGATATGTGGCCCTAGCTACCACTAAATTGTAACACCAGGTGTATAATATAAAAGCAGCTATCAAACAGAAGTTGATCGATTTCCCTCTCTGTTCTATTTTAGTTTTCTATCCTTTTTTCTCTCTCCTCGAACACCCATTCTCTCTCTCTCGCTCATCGGCTGGAAACAATAGTTAAGGAAAGTTATGGGCCACCTTTTTTTGTGGGGCATCATTTTGGGGCAATTAAGATGGAGGCAAGATTTTAGGGCAGGGAAGAGGCTCTAAGCAATAATTAGAGATGTTTATATTGTGTTGAGTAGAGTAGCATGAATGGATGAATTTCTGGAGCCCTTGAAATCTTGAAAATCAGAGTAAAATTTAAGAGGTCTGAGAAGGGTTGGAAGCCATAATTCTAAGGGTGTGTTAGGATGAGTTATTTCCACAATGAACATATTATAGAGTATTAGTAGCTCTGTGAACAGTAGACATCACGCAGTTTTCTCATCCACAAGTATCTGATGTCACCTGTCCTTGTTGATTCAGTTGAATCACAATTCACACTTGAATTATAATCAACTCTTAAAAACTTTCATTTGTTTTCTCCAAGATCAAAAGCTCACTTATGTTAATAAACTCAGTTCACGTTCGAATTTGTATCCCATATGATAATTATTTATTCGGTTCCGAGATAATCTTTCCATCTGATAACAAAGTTCCCCAACTATTTTAAAATCAATTTTTCTCAATCAAGAATATTATGATTTCTTCAGCATTATTTAGTTCATTCAATCATTTTTATTTTATTTTCAATCACCTATTAAATTCATTTTTCAAATGTGAGAATATTGATACTGATGGGCACGCATCATAAAGAATATTGAAACCCTTCCTTATAGAAATAGACACGGCTAGACATCTGTTAATGCATGCAATGAATAATCCCACTTGTCAGGTGATTGATTATGATTCTATAGTCTGATCAATCCTATCTTTGAAGTAGATGAATATTATAGTGATATCAGAGTATGGAGGGATTCATTTTTTTTCATATTATCCTTAAAATGCAAATTTCAAAAAACCTTGTGTATACATTGACACGCAGTTGAAAAAGGTATATTCCTGCCAAATCTTATAGAATTATATCAACGCGTTAGGACGTAATCGCGTTACATACAGACAGACAAAACAAAATCCGAGTTAAAACATAGACCTCACTACGTTCAGTCAATTATCTATACTATAATTATTGACCGAGGCGAAGCTGAGGTCTTAGTTTCGACTCGATTGGCTTTTGGTCTGTTTGTTGTTTGTTTGTACCGCATTTACAGTCGCAGTTATTGTCCGATTGAATGAAATTTGGTATACAAGTTCTTTGAAACAAGGCGCAGAAACGTATGTGTAACGATTTTTGGAAAGACCTCCGATTTTTTGGAATATTTAAAAAACTGTAACCTAACCTCAAAAGCTAGGTACTTCTTCGTATCTTTGAAGATACAGCAATTTATGTTCCCACTTTTTTCTACTTTCAATGGAGAAAATAATAGATGACATGGCTAAATCTTCACAATATACTGTACTGGCCCTTCTCATTAGATTGAAAGTTGTATTCATGAGCGAGGTCTACTGTTCGCAGAACTACTAGTAAAAGGAAGAGATGGCTTATACACGTTTATTGATGTACTATTGACTGTTCTTTTTCGTTTAAATTAATCTATATATATATGAAAGCGAAATGGCACTCACTCACTGACTGACTGACTCACTCACTCACACTCACTCGCAGAACTAAAAATGTACCGGACCAAAACGTTCAAATTTGGTAGGTATGTTCAGTTGGCCCTTTAGAGGCGCACTAATCTTTGGCAATATTTTAACTCTAAGGGTGCTTTTTAAGGGTTTAAAGTTCGTCTTTAGCATGTATTTTCGTTTATTCTCTTAATTATAATGAAAAATGTCCATACCATTTATGTTAATATAGAACTATAATCTAGAGAGAGTACCTTCGAAAAACAGTTGTTAACTGGTAACTAAATTAATAATTTTGTCAAGTTGGCATTAAGTTAAGTTGACTTTGTTTTAAGGTTGGGCACTGCTACTTCAATCAGAGCTATCCTGGGAATATTATATTACTAGACGTAGGCTCGCTTCGCTCGCCATATCCGTTTAGCGAGACGTTTAGTCTGGACCCCGACTGGATCGTCCTAACATATGATAAAAATGCTCAAATGAAATGCAGTGAGCGAAGCGAGCTGCTGATCTCATTCTTGGACGATCCAGTCGGGGGTCCAGGGGGCGGAGCCCGCTAGACGGATATGGCGAGCGAGTGATTAAGCAAGAAATTATATCTTCCAATAATATCAAAACGAATTTTCAAAATTAAGATGAAATATTTTGTTAATTAATTATTAATATTCTACATTGTTGAAAGACGATGAGGCAACAGAGCAAAGCGAGAAAGAGATAGCGCTATCCGCTTTGTTGGATGATAGACAAGGATAGCAATACCATTGCCAATCATAAACTACCGTTTAGTTTGGCGTGAGCCAGTCATTAATATTTGACTGGAACTCCAAACGGCGGTGAAAAGTAATCAACGACTTTGATGAGTGGGAGACTTCAATAATGTTTTGTTTGACGGCGCCACAGTAAACAAATATTCCCTTTTCTCTGAATGAGAGAAGGAAGAAGAAGAAGAAGACGAAGAAGAAAGAAGAAGAAGAAGAGAAGAAGAAGAAGAAGAAGAATTCAGGAACAAGTAGCATGATGCTATAGCAATTATAGGACAATGCTAACAACCACACAACACTCAAAGAAGCTACTGAAATCTCGTCTGGCTCGTGCTACATATAAAAAAGAAGTGGAAATACTGAAGATGAAGAAGAAGAGAAAAGAAGAAGAAGAAAGATGACGGCAAAGATGAGGAAGAAGACGACAAGGAAGAAGAAGAAGATGGATGAGAAATGAAGAGAAGGAGATGTGGGTGAAAGAAAAAGAGGATGGAGAAGAAGAAGAAGAGAAGAGAAGAAGAAGGAAGATGAGGAGGAGGAGGAGAAGAGGAAGAAGATGACGGCAAAGATGAGGAGGAAGACGACAACGAAGAAGAAAGAAGATGGATGAGGAATGGAGAGAAGGAGATGTGGATGAAAGAAAAAGAGGGAGAAAAAGAAGAAAAAGAAGAAGAAGAAGCGGAAGAAGAAGAAGCGGAAGAAGAATAAGAACAAGAAGCTTGAGAATGAGAAGAGGGAGAAGAAGAGGAGAAGGAAGAATTAAGTGCTGATAAAGGACTGACTGAAGAGCATCAATATTGAAAGAGTACATGGCAATAAAAGAGTAGAAGATAATGCTTGGAAGAGAATTGATGGAAAACCAGGAAGGAAGGCATGAAAACAGAGAAGCGAAAGTAGAAGAGAGGGAAGTGGAAGAAGGAGAAGAAGAAGATAAAGTAGAAGAAAGAGAAGAAAGAAAAGGGGAAAACGCTGATGAATTAGACAGTATAGATCATGTTTCAAAGAGGAAACGAGGGAAGAAGTGAAGGGGAGAAGAAAAAGAAGAAGGAGAAGGTGCAGGAGAAGAAGAAGGAGAGGAAGAAGGTAAAGTAGAAGAAAGTGAAGAAGAAGAGAGAAATCATGATGAAGTAGACAGTAGATCATGTTTGAAGTGAAGGAAAGGAGAAAGAGGGGAAGAAGAAGGAGCATGAGAAGACGAAGAAGAAGGAGCATGAGAAGAAGAAGAAGGTGCAGGAGAAGAAGAAGGAGAGGAAGGTAAAATAGAAGAAAGTTAAGAAGAAGAGAAAAATCCCGATGAATTATACAGTAGATCATGTTTGGAAGAGGAAACGAAAGGAAGAGAAGAAAACGGAAGAGAGAACTGAAGGAGAGAAGAAGAAGAAGAAGAAGAAGAAGAAGAAGAAGAAGAAGAAGAAGAAGAGAAGAAGAAGAAGAAGAAGAAGAAGAGAAGAAGAAGAAGAAGAAGAAAAGAAGAAGAAGAAGAGAAGAAGAAAAGAAGAAGAAGAAGAAGAAGAAGAAGAAGAAGAAGAAGAAGATGATGATTAGGAAGAAGAAATAGACAGTAGAGCGCGTGGGCGGTGCTTTGAGCCGTTGTGAAGATCGTTTATGAAAAATATTGAACCTTCTTTTTCTTCTTCTTCTTCTTCAACTACTTCTTCTTCTTGTAAGTGCGGTGAGCTAGTATAGCTAGAGAGGGACTTGATTCAAGTCCATTAGTTAAGTCTAACGAGTTTTCTTCACGCTGCTTAGTGACGTCGACTACAGCAAGTGCTACTAATAATACTAACCACCAACTTTCGACTTTGTACTTTTATTTTTCTAATCCTTTCGACTCACCGCCTTGAATACGGTAGCTTCATACTTTGCTGCTTCTTATAAAAAAGGACTTGGATAGAAGTACTTAAAGAAAACTTGATGGTGCGAAGTCTATAGTGAGGTCCACTAATGGCAGTGCTGTTTGATTAGCAATTGTATTGCTATCCTTGTCTATCATTCAACAAAGCGGATAGCGCTATCTCTTTCTCGCTTTGCTTTGTTGCCAGATCGGTTTTAACAATATTTATCATCTATCTTGATCATGGAAAATTCATCATGAAATTGTTTCAAAATATAATTTCTTGCTAAAAAAATCTGGTGTGGCGCACTCACACAACTTTCCTTGCCGTTATGAAAATTGATCACCTGACGCTAGTGTTCCCGCGCATCTCAAGTCTACTATTCAAAGATTTGAGCCAGCTGGTGACAGGGCAATAACGCTGGAGACACACGAGGTCTGCTATCTCTTCATAGTGAATCATTTAATAGAATCAACAGTTGCCAACAGTTTGCAATTGGATAACATTTTCTCGAATTTCGAGCTTATTTTCAATTTTAGGTGAAAATGTTACTGAATATTAATTGTAGAGATTCTCATGCTCTATCTTTTCCACTCAAAATTTTTTGTTCAAATTGTATCTGATGCCTGATAATTGATAATCTAAAATCAAACTTTGCATAGATGGGGCGGAGCTCCTAAAATTTTCTACAGATATGTGACTTGTGGCAGTTGATAGAGCTTATCGATGACTATTCTTGGTATAACTTTAATCAAAATCGTTGGAGCCGTTTTCGAGAAAATCGCGAAAAACCTTGTTTTTGACAACATTTTCGCCATTTTAGCCGCCATCTTGTATTGCATTTGATCGAAATTGTTCGTGTCGGATCCTTATAGTGTAAAGACCTTAAGTTCCAAATTTCAAATGATTCCGCTAATTGGGAGATGAGACATCGTGTACACAGACACACCCACACTCATACACTCATACACACACCACACACACACACACACACACACCACACACACACACACACACACACAACACACACACACACACACACACACACCACACACACACACACACACACACACACACACAACACACACACACCACCCACACACACACACTACACACACACACCACACACCACACACACACACACACACACACACACACACACACACCACACACACACACACACACCACACACATACATACAGACCAATACCCAAAAACCACTTTTTTGGACTCAGGGGACCTTGAAACGAATAGAAATTTAGAAATTGGGGTACCTTAATATTTTTCGGAAAGCAATACTTTCCTTACCTATAGGTGCGTACAGATATACGCGCCGCGAACATGAGCAATTCACTTTTAATCAGCTGATGCTAAGCTTTTTATATCTGTATCTTACCGTTTCTGTAAAAATACAGATATAATCAGCTGATTAAAAGTGAATTGCTCATGTTTGCGGCGCGTATATCTGTACGTACCTTAAGGTAACAGGGCAAGGAAAGTAATAATATCGGGGAACCGAGATTTGCTCGTTATTTTTATTTATTGATAAACAGAACACAATAAATGATCTAAAATGATCGTGTTTATATTTCACAGCTGGCTATATGTCATCATATGAATTTCGGGGATGCGATAATTTGATTATTCACATACTCACTCGCTCACTCCCTTTTTCACCATCCACAGCTGTTTCAGCCAAGGATGAATTATCCTTCTAATGTCGTTCAGCGAGCTTTCCAAAGGATGAAACCTAATGCAATCGAATTTTTATATCGTAAGCCTACTATGTTCCAAATTTCGTGAAAATCGTTCGAGCCGTTTTCGAGATCCGTTGAACATAAATAGCCAGATATAAATATATGAAAATACAGAAATTTTTCGCTCAATAAACTGGGATAATTGATTATTTTAAACGAGAATGAACAGTTAATATTACATCAATCAACCTGTATCAGCTACCGTCTATAGAGGCATTGACAAGACAAGGATCGGCAACGTTGTTCTTCCATCTTTCTCCACTGCCATTATAACGTGGACCTCACTATAGTGGGATCGGACTCCCCAAGGAAATGCAAATCAGCAGAATTCTTTTGAAACTACAAATTGAAACTTCTTTGGAAAAGGCGCGCTTCCAGGAACGTCACCGACCCCTGTAGAGCCACAGAGCTTCAACTGCTAATCACCTTTGTCACAGGTATTTGTCGCAGATCCAATTTGTCACAGATATTTGTCGCAGGTCTGATTTGTCACACATGTGTGGTCACACGCATCTATTTAGTCACAGATCAGGTGTTAGTGTGTGGAAAGCCATTCAAAAATCTTCCCAAATCCCAAAAACCTTTGAAGCTCCAGTACGGTATAGTGAGGTGCACATCAATTTGGTTAACATTGGTGTTGCTATGCTTGTCTATCATTCTACACAGCAGATAGCGCCATCCTTTTCTAGCTCCGAAACGTAGCCAGATAGTTTCAAACAATGTAGAAGAGATTGATTATCAAAATATTCAATTACTCCAATTATTATAAAAGTAAATTCGTAAGGCTTTTGTTGGTGGGGAGTCCCTTGCGGGAAGGTCACACCGCCTGAATATATAATTTAAGCCGTCAATGGGCCTTACGACTGTCATACTTCAGCCGGGACCGACAGTTTAACGTGCCCATAACACGGGAGTGATCTGGTTAAAAAACTTTTGGTATTGAGAGGGTTTGAACCCGGGATCTCTGTGCTGCGACGCAAGCACTCTATCCACTAGCCCACGGATCACTCCACTCCAATTATAAAAATGTATTATTCAATTATTGTGAAATATTTTTCTTTGGAAAGATACAATAATACGAGTAGAATACAATATTGGTTATTTCAAGCAAGAATGAACAGTTAATATTACATCAAATAAAATTTACTTTTAAATGTTGTCCTCCTTTTTCTCTTATACATCCACTCCTTCTTCCCATAACCCTTGTTATAGTGAGGTCCACGTTATAATGACAGTATTTGTTCAACTTTGGAATTGCTATCCTTGTCTATCATTCGACAAAGCCGGTGGTACTATCCTTTTCTAGGTCCACAACGATGCCAATAATTTTTTGACAGTGTAGAAATATTATTAATTTATTCAGAGAATCGGCATCGCTATTCTCCTATCTTTATCCACTGCCATTATAACGTGGACCTCACTATAGTAATTTACACTCACTGCGATCCTCTGTTTTTCTCTCTCTAAACATTCTCCTTTCTTTATCCATTCCTTCTCATATAGTCTTTCTCTTTGACAAGATTTCTCATAATCTTCCACCATCTTTCTCTTCTTAACCTTATCTTCTCCTCACTCCCTCTTCTTTCAACCTTTTCAGGTAACTCACCCTGTGATCCTATCCTCTCTCTCTCCACACAAATTCTCTCTCTCCCTCACTCACCCTGCCATCCTATATCTTTCTCTCCCTCATCAGAGCTTTCTCTTTGGCAAGATTTCTCATTAATTTCATCATCTTTCTCTCCTTCACTATATCTTTTGCTCACTCCCTCTGCTTTCAACCCTTCCAGGTAACTGACCCTGTCATCCTATCCTCTCTCTCTTCACACACATTCTTTCTCTCCCTCACTCACCCTGCTATCCTATATCTCTCTCTCCCTCATCAGGGACCTATTTTGGTAGAGAGTTAGTGGGAAGGATATTTTGAATATTCTTTCCAAAGAATGGACATTGATATGTCCAAAGCTCCGCCAATTTATGTAGATACATAACAATATAATTATCTATAGTTATTATATTACAAATTGCTTTTTCATATCATATGCAGTTCAAAATTCATTTTCTTAGTCTATATTATGTAAATTCATCTATAATTTTGCTGTATTGTAAGCTATTGTATATAAGTGTAAAAGCCAATATATATTGTAATCTACATAAATAAAGTACTCAATCAATCAATCAATCAGAGCTTTCTCTTTGGCAAGATTTCTCATTACTTTCTCTCATTCACCTCATTTTCTCCTCACTCCCTCTCCTTTCAACCCTTTCAGGTAACTCACCCTGTCATCCTATCCTCACTCTCTTCCTCACTCACCCTGCCATCCTATATGTGTTCACTCTCTCTCCATCAGAGCTTTCTCTTTGGCAAGATTTCTCATCACTTTTCATCATCTTTCTCTCCTTCACCTTATCTTCTCCTCACTTCTTCTTTTTCCCACCCTTTCAGGTAACTCACCCTATCATCCTATCCTCACTCTCTCCCTCACTCACCCTGTCATCCTATATCTTCCTCTCCCTTATCAGAGCTTTCTCTTTGGCAAGATTTCTTATTACTTTTCATCATCTTTCTCTCCTTCACCTTATCTTCTCCTCACTCCCTCTTTTTTCAACCCTTTCAGGTAACTCACCTTGTCATCCTATCCTCTCTCTCTCCCTCACTCACCCTGTCATCCTATATCTTTCTCTCCCTTATCAGAGCTTTCTCTTTGGCAAGATTTCTCATTACTTTTCATCATCTTTCTCTCCTTCATCTTATATTCTCCTCACACCTTCTTCTTCCAACCCTTCCAGGTAGTCACCCTATCATCATATCCTCACTCTCTCTTCCTCACTCACACTGTTATTCTATTGCTCTCTCTCTCATTCTCTCTCTCTTCCTCATCAGAGCTTTCTCTTTGGCAGATTTGGCGGCAAAACTCAAAAGAACGTGAAACGGGTTTGAGAGTCGGCTCCACACTAAACAGTATTAGGTTACAAACACACACCACACACACACCACACACACACACACACACACACACACACACACACACACACACTCACAAAGATAACAGTCGGCTAGATATCAGATCTTATGGCCAGATAATATAAAACACTATATAGTATAATATATAACATACAAACGGACCCGCACACACACGCACTCAGAACGATCTGAAGAAAATCAGAGAGGCGGCTTCGTTCAAAAGCGGAAAATATTTTTAAAAATAGATTTGATTTCTGAAAGCTAAAACTTACAAATTAGCGTATTAATCCGGCTCATTTGATAGGCTGGCCGATATCATTTGTTGTGATAGAGTGGACAGTAATTTGAATGTGTTGGGGATTAGTCGAATTCCAGCAAAAAGATCGGCATTTTTTTATCCTGCCAGGCAAAATTCTACGTTAATTGACCGAACGAAGTGAGGTCTAAGATTCAAGTCGACGGTTTGGCATTTCTCTTAATGTTTAAATGTTTGAATGTTTAAATGTTTATATGTTTATATGTTTTTATGTTTCGCATTTACGGCGAAACGCGGTAATAGATTTTCATGAAATTTGACAGGTATGTTCCTTTTTAAATTGCGCGTCGACGTATATACAAAGTTTTTGGAAATTTTGCATTTCAAGAATAATATAAAAGGAACAAGGATCCTCCTTCATACGCCAATATTGTAGTAAAAATCAGACTATAGAATTATTTATCATAAATCAGCTGACAAGTGATTACACAGATGTGTGGAGAAAGCCAGTCTATTGCTGTATTTCCATAAGGTCTATAGTTTCAATCAGGTACTTGTGGATGAGAATACTGCGTGAGGTCTACTGTTCACAGAACTACTAGTAGTGTTTAATTTGTATTTAAATTCCAAATTTATTTTTTTCTCTATTGATTTATACAATGAGTACATCATCAAAATGAATGGGAGGGGAAAACTTACTTATATAAGGTTACACATAGTCCAAAATAGGTTAAAGCTTGTAGTTGTTCGCTTCACAAAATGTTCAATCCTTAATTATTTACACAAAGTAGATTTTTAAATTTAGATGCGTCAAAACCAA
Organism: Nilaparvata lugens; assembly: GCF_014356525.2. Taxonomy (NCBI): domain Eukaryota; kingdom Metazoa; phylum Arthropoda; class Insecta; order Hemiptera; family Delphacidae; genus Nilaparvata; species Nilaparvata lugens. The sequence goes on from NC_052510.1 coordinate 63,716,632, forward strand.
AAATAGAACATAAATAATTCACATTTTTATCTTTATATAACTAATAGTTTTCAAGATAACTATTATAAAACGAAAATCAAAATTGAATGCTGTAATTCAACCCGAAGACTTCTGCTACTGCAAATATTGACAACAGGGTAAACAGCTATCACGAGGTCCACTTTATAATGGCAGTGAAGGAAGATGGGAGAACAACGTTACCGATCCTCTGTCTTGTCAATGCCTTCTATAGACGGTAGCTGATACAGGTTTTTTGATGTAATATTAATTTTTCATTCTCGTTTAAAATCATCAATTATATTTTATCAAGCAAGAGATGATATTTATCAATAATTTCATAATGAATTTTCATAATTGAAATGAAATATTTTGTTAATTAATTATCATATTATTGTACATTGTTAAAAGACAATCTGGCAACAGAACAAAGCGAGAAAGAGATAGATCAATCTGCTCAAGAAATGATATTTCTCAATAATTTCATAATGAATTTTCAAAATTGAAATGAAATATTTTGTTAATTATCAATTGTACATTGTTAAAAGGCGATCTGGTAACAGAGCAAGATGTTAAAAGCAATCCAAACGATGTTCAAGATAACTACAAATTAAATTAGGTACTGGAAACAAATAAAAGACGTAATAAAAATAAACAATTTCAACAGAGTAAGATATAACCTTATGGAACTAAACTGGATAGGATAGAAAATTGAAAAACTAATAGAAAACGTGATAAAACTGGAATGAACTGAACAAAGTAAGACATATAGCCTAATGAAACTAAACAGGGTAGGATTGAAAATTGAAAAAGTAATGAAAAACATGATAAAGCTAAACAAAAATGAACTGAGTAAGATATAACCTGATGAAATATTTAAACTAAACCGGTTAGGATAGAAATTTGAAAAAGTAATAAAACAAATGATAAAACTAAACAAACTGGACGTAGTAGGATAAGAGCTATTTAAACTAAACCGGGTATCATAGAAAATTAAAAAACTAATAAAAAAACGTGATAAAACTAAACAAACTAGACATAGTAGGATATAAACTATTCAAATTAAACCGGGTAGGATAGAAAATTGAAAAAAAATGTGAGTAAACTAAACAAACTGAACATAGTACAATATAACCTAATGAAAATAAATAGGGTAGGACATAAAATTATAGAAGTATGAACAAGCATGCATGTTACAATCAAAACATCGTGAAAACGTGGTTAAAAACAAGGAGAGTTGAAAAACTGACCTGCACTAGAGACATGTTACACGGTCGGCGACTCAGCCACTACTGAAATCTGAAAAGAGACCGCCAAGCACCACCGGTCCCCTACAAATCTCTCCGCCAATCACAGCGCCCCATTCCTTCAAAACCTCCCCCCACCACCCAGCAATAAACTGCCCTTTTTAAACAGTACTACCACGAATAATTTACCCGATTTTATTCTTTTCAAATCAACTCTGTCCTCTTTTATTTTATTTTGCCTTGTTTAATTTGTTTTCACGCTCTTTTTTTTGAGGCGGGCGGCTTCTTTGAAGTTGACAAAGGGGGACTAGTTTTCTCCCTACAGCTGGGGTGTATCAGGGATCTATGCCTTCTAGATTACTATCAGGCATCTATGATTGTCGTTATGCCTCCTAGATTAGTTATGGCCATTGGTGAATTAACTAGGAAGGAAACTCTAGGAATGGTTTGACATGTTCCTATTCTAATATTTTGCTCTACGTCCTAGATTACAGATTATAAGTAGTTCTGTCAGATTAGTTTGTAGATCAAGTAGATTTTTGATAAGAAACGGGCTAGATTAATAAAACAGGGAGGAAGTTTCAAGAATTTATTGCTATGACATGTACCTAGTCTAATTTTGCCCTATTGAAGTAAATTTTTGAATAGAATAGAATTTTGGTCTTGTAATGAGTTGACAACATAGAAAATGAAGTGCTTATATGATAACAATTCTTCGTGCTTATTTAAAAATTACTACATGAGATCTAGATTGAATAGACTAAGGAGAAAGTTTCAAAAATTTATTGTTATGACATATTCCTAGCCTAATTTTGCCCTATTGATGTCCTAGATGACATGATATAAGTAGTTCTTAATATCTCTCTTGTGTATAGGGCTACTTTTATAGAAATAGAGAGAAAAATAAAATCTTAGTACCCTTTTTGAAATATTTAATCACAACATGCTTCGGACATTGATGCCATTTTCAAGTGATCACTCTAAAAGAGTTTACGATTTTATTTTTCTATCTAGTTCTTAATAGTGTAGATTTTGTCAGATTAGTTCGTAGATCAAGTAGATTTTTGGATAGATAAGTGCTGGATTGAATAAACTAGGAAGGAAGTTTCAAGAACAGTTATGACATGTTCCCAGTCTAATAAATTTTGCTCTATGTCCTAGATTAGACAATTAAAAGTAGCTCTGGATAGATTATATTTTTGATTTTGTCCTATTAGTTCGTAGATCAAGTGGATTAGTGGTGAGTGGACGTGAAGAGGGATTGCTCTAGAGTTGGGATAAAAAAGAAGGAAATTTATAGAACCAATCAAGCATTCACCATAATTACAAGACTCGTTGAAAAACAAACCGGCAACGTTACGTAGCTGGTAAAAGATAGAGCTAAATGCTTTGTCAAATGATAGACAAGGATGCAAATGCTGCCATAGACCTCACTAAATCATCACAACCTTTTTCGTCGTTCGAATACAATCAATCTGTACCTATACTGAGGTCTACGTTATAATAGCAGTTGAGAAAGATAGGAGAACAACGTTGCCGAACCTCTGTCTTGTCAATGCCTTCTATAGACGGTAGCAGATACAGTTTAATTGATGTAATATTAACTGTTTATTCTTGTTTAAAATAATCAATTATATTCAATAAGCAAGACATTATATTTTCAATATTTTCATTAATTTTCATAATAAAGATGAAATTTCTTTGTTGATTAATAACTAGTAGTTCTGTGAACAGTAGACCTCACGCATTATTCTCATCCACATGTACCTGATTGAAACTATAGACCTTATGTAAATACAGCAATAGACTGGCTTCTCCACACATCTGTGTAATCACTTGTCAGCTGATTTATGATGAATAATTCTATAGTCTGATTTTTACTCTTATATTGGCGTATGAAAGAGGCTCCTTTTTCCTTTTATATTATCCTTGAAATGCAAAATTTCCAAAAACTTTGTATATACGTCGACGCGCAATTTAAAAAGGAACATACCTGTCAAATTTCATAAAAATCTATCACCGCGTTTCGCCGTAAATGCGCAACATAATTATAAACATTTAAACATTAAGAGAAATGCCAAACCGTCGACTTGAATCTTAGACCTCACTTCGTTCGGTCAATTAATTCTACATTGTTAAAAGACGATCTGACAACAGACCAAAGCGAGGAAGAGATAGAGCTATCTGCTTTGTTGAATGAAAGACAAGGATTGCAATATCATTGTTAATCAAACACTGCCATTATAACGTGGACCTCACTATATAAATTTTGGAGTGTAAGTAAACTTTAAAGTTTTTCGGTGAATTCATTTGTCGGTCAATTGTGTAGTCGGTGAAATGCCAGGCAACCCATATAGGACAGGTATTAGTGAACATCTTTTCACGCTGCTTGTAAAATAATTGAAGTGCGTCATGGCATTTAGTAACGGACTTAGTTACTGAGTAACTTAGTAACGGACTTAGTAATGCCTTCTTCCAATTACTGGAAGCCCGTTTATTTCGTTTGCAATTGGACAGACTTCTTCAACTGATTACTGAAGATTAAATGAATCTAAAATGCATAAAATATGCAATTAATTGCAGTTTAGATGCATTTGAGTTTCGTCCGAGGCTCATGCAGGATGCATGTTCTTTCAAAGAGGTCCACGTTATAATGGCAGTGTTTGATTAGCAATTGTATTACTATCCTTGTCTATCATTCAACAAAGCAGATAGCGCTATCCTTTTCTAGCTCCGCGACGTTTCCATATTGTTAACAATGTAAAACTATAACTTTATTAAATTAATCTAATCTCAATTGTAGAAATTTACTGATGCACAATCAAAAAGTATGTTCTCTTGACTAATAAAATATAATTTCATGTACCTACTGTTAAGCATTGAACACTCGGCCTCTGCGCTCAGGTTCCTCGAACCTTGCAGGGACTTCCCGTTTTTAATATAGTTATGTATAATCCTATTAATGGTATTTTTCTTTTTCATTTTATATTGTATTTTACTTTTTTCATTTACAACCATTTTTGTCATTGTAATTATGTTTTTGGGACAAATAAAGATTTGATCTGATTTGATTTAATTGATAATTTTCAACAAATTAAACAGTTCTCATTACATCACATATATACTCCTATCAAGCTATCTTGATAGACTTTGTTGAGAAATAGTATTGCTATCCTTGTCTATCATTCAACAAAGCGGATAGCGCTATCTCTTTCTTGCTTTGCTCTGTTGACAGATCGTCTCTTAAAAATGAAGAATTGATAATTCATTAACAAAATATATTTCATCTCAGTTATGAAAATTCATTATGAAATTATTGAAAAATATAATTTCTTGCTTAATAAAATATAATTGATAATTTTAAACGAGATTGAACAGTTAATATTACATCAATTAACCTGTATCAGCTACCGTACATTAAAGGCATTGACAAGACAGAGGATCGGCAACATTTTTCTCATATCTTACGCCACTGTCATTATAACGTGGACCTCACTATAGTTGAACAGTTTAGGGCTGTATACAGTTTAGTAGTTTATTTTTAAGAATAATTTTTATAGTAATACAGATCAGGGCTGTATTTTAGTTTCTTTTATTTATTTATTTTTGGATAGAGGAAACTATACAATAGTCGGGAAAGAAAAACAGGCTTTTGCCCAAAACTTTTTAAATTTCTGAATTTTGTATTAAATTGGAGAATGATTGAACCTTTTCACACGTAGCATGGAAACTATTATAGAAGGAGGATGTAGACTAGAATATATAAAAAAATAATAATATTTAAGTGAGAAAGAATTAAACCTTTTCACACGGAGTATGGAAATTATTATAAAGGTTGGATGTAGACTAGAATGAGACAACATAAATATTATTTCAAGTTGAAAAGAAATATTCTTGAACATGAGAGAAAGAGGAAGAAGGAGGAATAACAGTGATGCAGAAGGAAGTGGAGAGAGAGAAAGAGAATAGCAGGGACTTGGAAGATGCATGAGAGAAAAAGGTGGGAGGAAAAGATATAATTGATTGTTGAATGTGAAGAAGAAAAAAGATTAGAGTGTAACAGTCAAGCAGATAAGGAAGAAAAGAGAATACTGAGGAATAGTAATAATAATAATAAGAAGAAGAAGCGGAAGAAGAAGAAGAGGAAGGAATCTGAGAAGATGAAAAAGAAGGAGATAAATGATAACGAGAAGATTTGAGTGAAAACAATTTGAAAATAATTGAACACCAATAAAACATTAGGATTGTGAAAAATACTGAATATGGAAGATAAAACATGTGAGAATGAATTACAAAGAAAAGTAGAAAGAAACTGAAGAAGAGAAAAATGAAAGAGGAAGAAGAAGAATTATTATAAGAGTTGGTTGATGAAGATGAATAGAAAGGAAGTAGAAACAAGAGAGAACAGGAGAAAAGGAGAATGAAGAGGAATGATTATAAGAGTCGGTTGGTAAATATGAAAGAGAAAGAGAACTGGAGAAGAGAAGAATAAGAGGAGGAGAAAGAGATGAGAGAGACAATGATGGAGAAAAATACAAAATGGGAGATGAAAAATAAAGAAATGAGAATGTAAAGTAGAAGTAGAAGAAAACAGGAAAATAGGAGATAAAATGAGAAGAGAAAGAAGACGTTGAGAGTCAGTAAGTATAAATCAATGAGAAGGAGAAGTTAATGAGGAGAATGAAAGGAAGATAAAAAGATGATTGATTGATTGATTGAGTACTTCATTCATGTAGATTACAACAATATATACTGGCTTATAAACTTATATACAATAGAAAAACTTATACAGCAAAATTAAAGATGAATTTACATAATATAGACTAAGAAAATAATTATTGAACTGTATATGATATTGAAAAAAGCAATTTGTGATAACTATAGATAATATTGTTATGCATCTACATAAATTGGCGGAGCTTTGGACATAATTATCAATGTCCATTCTTCGGAAAGAATATTCGAAATATCCTTCCCACCAACTCTCTACCAAAAGAGAGAGAGACAATGATGGAGGAAAGGACGGAATAAAAGATGAAAATGGAGAAATGGATGTAATGTAGAAGTTAGATGAAAACTGGGAGAGAAAAAAATTGAAAGAGGAGGGAAAATTATAAGAATTGAATTGTAAATATGGATGTGAGGAAGAAGTAGAAAAGGACTAGAGAAGTGGAGGAGAACTGGAGTAGAGAAGGATAGAGGAAAAAAGAGAGATTGATGAAGATTGATGAGAAGGATAAGGGAAAGAAAAGTGAGAGAGAGAGTAGAATAAAGAGAGGGAAGAAAGATTATGGAAGTCAGTGGAAAATCAATTATGAGAAAAAGTAGAAGAAAAGAATGAAAATAAGTAAGAAAGGGAGAAATTATAATAAAAGTACAGTCGAACCTCTGTATAACGAAGTCGATTATCCCGAGAAAAAATTCGCTGCAGAGAGGTATTCGATATTGAGAGGTTGCTCTGTCAAGAAAACTGCCACAATCCTATGGATCTTGTAATGTCGTATCACGGCTGTAAATGAATGAATATGGTACATAAAACATATCATCGCGAACGTAGGAAGGGTACCTATTAGGCCAATAATAATATGGAAATTTGAAGATTCATGCTGTTTAAAATAAAAAAATCTGGTGTGGCGTACTCACACAACTTTCCTTGCCGTTATGAAAATTCATCACCTGACGCTAGTGTTCCCGCGCATCTAAAGTCGACTATTCAAAGATTTGAGCCAGCTGGTGACAGGACAATAACGCTGGAGACACACATGAGGTCTGCTATCTCTTCATAGTGAATGATTTAATAGAATCAACAATAATTTGCAATTGAATAATCACATTTTCTCGAATTTAAAGCTTATTTTCAATTTTAGGTGAGAATGTTACTGAACATTAATTGTAGAGATTTTCATGCTCAACCTACTCCACTTGATTTTTTTCGTTTCAATTGTATCTGAAGCCTGATAATTGGGAATCTATCTGCATTGATGAGGCGGAGCTCTTGAAATTTTTACAGATATGGGACTTGTGGCAGTTGATAGAGCTCATCGATGAATATTTTAGGTATGAATTCGATCAAAATCGTTGGAGCCGTTTTCGAGAAAATTTCAAAAAACCCTGTTTTTGACAACATTTTCGCCATTTTAGCCGCCATTTTGAATTGCATTAGATCGAAATTGTTCGTGTCGGATACTTATATCGTAAGGACCTTAAGTTCCAATTTCAAGTCATTCCGTTATTGGGAGATGAGATATCGTGTACACAGACGCACATACACTCATACACACACACACACACACACACACACATACAGACCAATACCCAAAAACCACTTTTTTGGACTCAGGGGACCTTGAAACGAATAGAAATTTAGAAATTGGGGTACCTTAATTTTTTTCGGAAAGCAATACTTTCCTTACCTATGGTAATAGGGCAAGGAAAGTAAAAAAAACCTGGTTTTTGGATATTTATAGAATGTATAAGTAAGTAGACTCACCAATTATTTCCAGAAAGCTTGGTTTGTACTATTAGTGGAGTTTAATCAAAGTACATACTCAGTACTGTAGCAATATTTTTCTACTTCATTCACTCTCATTGAAATGTTTTGCAAAAGCAAGAATGGGAAAGTCCAGTCGTTCACCTGCCTGGTCTACAAATTACAAGTTCTTGGAATTTAATTTCCAGTAACTTGCATTCAATTTCCGACATGTGTTCCAACCACAATTGACTGTCTACCACCTTATCTTCTTCCTACATGAATTTCCATTATTTTTAGTCCATTGACCTTTCTGCCGAAATAAAACAATTCCTTGAAAATGACCGTCTGCTTCCTATACACACTACATTTTGTATGTTGAAGTCAAGAGAAAACTTTGTTGTTGAGAGGTCCAAAATTCGTTAAATAGAGGTAAATAAGCAGCCAAAACTCTAAAATATCGTGAGACCAGGTAAAAATTCGTTGTGTAGAGGATTTCGTTAAGTGGAGGTTCGTTATAGAGAGGTTCGACTGTATATTGATGAACATCATAGCGAAAAAGAAATGTTAGAGAACTGGAAAAAAGGAGAACGAAAGGAGAGAGAGAGAGAGAAGATGATAAGAGTGGGTTAGTGACTGCCCAGGGAGGCTGTGATCCCCTTATCATTGTCGGTGTCGGCAAAAGATGAAAGGATCCCCCCTCCACTACTTTGGTTCTTGTTTACATAATAGACAAACATCAAAGGAGCCGACATCGGTTGGAGAGGAGAAGTGGGGGAGGCCTTCCTTGCCAGTCATCCACCTGCATTCAGTTGCTCTCTCTCTCTCTCTCTGCTCTACAGGTAGTCTCTCTCTCTAGTATTTGGTAGCTCTCTCAGTCACTCTCTCTCTCTAGTAGATGGTAGCTCTCTCAGTCACTCTCTCTTTCAATCTCTCCCATTCTCAGTCGCTCTCTTTCTCTATCACTCAATTTTTTGTCTTCCTCCCTCTCTCTGCTCCATAGGTAGTCACTCAATCTCTCCCTTTCTATCTTTCTCTCTCTCTGTTGGGTAGTGGCTGTATAGTGCCCCCTTGATGAAGATCACAGAGAAAAAGAAATGTAAGAGAACTGGAAAAAAGAGAACGAAAGGAGAGAGTGAGAAAGAGGAAGAGAGAGTGAGAAAGTAGAGGGGTTGTAGTTTTTGTAGTAGTAGTGGAAATACAGGTGAGTAAGATTGTGTAGAAGTGTGTAAAGGAAGGAAATAGATTAGAAAAGAAAGTAGTAGGAGAAAGTAGGAAGGAAGAAGAATGTGTTTGGAAGGAGAAGGAGGAGGAGAAGGAAGAGGAAGAGCAGGAGGAGGAGGAGGAGGAGGTAGAGGAGATCTCTTTATTTCTAGAGATTTAGAGAGAAATTCGGTTAGATTAGTAGATTTCTTTATTTATGTATGTCACAATATTTACTGGCTTATACACTAATTTATATTAAATGACGTTAATGCTAATTATTCAACGAATTTTACAAAGTATAAACAATAATTCAATGAGAATAAAGATTGAATGAAATAATTAGAATAAGGATAATATAATAATGTGATGTATCTTCATAAATCGGTGGTGTTTCAGCAAATAATTATTGTCGATTCTCTAAGAAGGATATAAAATAATATCCTTCCTATCAACACTCGACCGGGTGATTGATTGATTGATTGATTGAGTACTTATTTATGTAGATTACAATATATACTGGCTTTTACACTTATATACAATAGCTTACAATACAGCAAAATTATAGATGAATTTACATAATATAGACTAAGAAAATAATTATTGAACTGTATATGATATGAAAAAGTAATTTGTAATATAATAACTATAGATAATTATATTGTTATGCATCTACATAAATTGGCGGAGCTTCGGACATATCAATGTCCATTCTTCGGAAAGAATATTCAAAATATCCTCCCCACTAACTCTCTACCAAAGAGAGAGAGAGAGGAGAGAAGAAGCAGGAGGAAGAGATGGAGAAAGAGAAGGAGAAGGTGAAGGGAGAGAATTACGAAAAGGAGTTGGAGATAGAGAAAGAGATGAGGAGGGGGTGCGAAAAGAAACTGACAAAAAGGAGGTAGATATGGAGAAAGTGGAGGAGCAGGAGAACGTGGTGGAAGATAATGACAAGAAGGAGGTTCACAAGGAGAAAGAGAATGAGGAGGAGGAGGAGGAAGAGGAGATGGGAAAATTGGTCGAATAAGGTGAAATAAAATAATACTAAAACATATAATTGCAGAAAAAAGATAGTGAATAAGTTGAGAGCAGAAAAGGTGAGGAGAAGTATGCAAGAGACGGAGAAGAAAAAAAGTCGAGAAAATGTAGAGAGAGGAGAAGAATGAGAAGATGAAAAAAATGGAGAAGAGATTGGAAATGAAAAAAAGTAAATAAAGTAAATTCGTATGGCCTTTGTTGGTGGGGAGTCCCTTGCGGGAAGCCGTCAATTAGCCTTACGACTGTCATACTTCAGCCGGGACCGACAGTTTAACGTGCCCATCCGATAACACGGGAGTGATCTGGTTAAAAAACTTCTGGTATTGAGAGGGTTTGAACCCGGGATCTCTATCCTGCTACGCAGGCACTCCATTGGGAATGAAGAAGAGAGATGAGAGAGGAGAGAGGAGGAAAATAAAGTTATTGAAAAGAAGATGATAAATGAATATGAGTACAGAGAAGGTGAAAAGAAAAAATCTGGTGTGGCCCACTCACACAACTTTCCTTGCCGTTATGAAAATTGATCACCTGACGTTAGTGTTCCCGCACATCTCAAGTCTACTATTCAAAGATTTGAGTCATCTGGTGACAGGGCAATAACGCTGGAGACACAAATGAGGTCTGCTATCTCTTCATAGTGAATGATTTAATAGAATCAACAATAATTTGCAATTGAATAATCATATTTTCTCGAATTTAAAGCTTATATTCAATTTTAGGTGAAAATGTTACTGAACATTAATTGTAGAGATTTTCATGATCAATCTACTCCACTTGATTTTTTTTTTTGTTTAAATTGTATCTGAAGCCTGATAATTGAGAATCTAAAATCGAACTTTGCATTGATGGGGCGGAGCTCCTGAAATTTTTACAGATATGGGACTTATGGCAGTTAATAGTGCTTATCGATGACTATTTTGGGTATGAATTTGATCAAAATCGTTGGAGCCGTTTTTGAGAAAATCACGAAAAACCCTGTTTTTGACAACATTTTCGCCATTTTAGCCGCCATCTTCAATTGCATTTGATCAAAATTGTTCGTGTCGGATCCTTATAGTGGAAGGACCTTAAGTTCCAAATTTCAAGTCATTCCGTTGATTAGGAGATGAGATATCGTGTACACAGACGCACATACACTCATACACACACACACACACACACACACACATACAGACCAATACCCAAAAACCACTTCTTTGGACTCAGCGGACCTTGAAACGTATAGAAATTTAGAAATTGGGGTACCTTAATTTTTTTCGGAAAGCAACACTTTCCTTACCTATGGTAATAGGGCAAGGAAAGTAAAATGCGAGAGACGGAGAAGAAGGATAAGTCGGAGAAGAAGAAGAAGAAGAAGAAGAAGAAGAAGAAGAAAAAGAAGAAGAAGAGCAGGCGGCTTCTCTAACCTGTAATCAGATAATATTTTCGCAAGCGGCAATATCACACCATCCAATCAGCGCGGTCTTTGCATATTGCAGGCTCAGCTGATATAATCATCGCAAAGATTTTATCATCAAAATGATCATCATCCAGCTCCTCATCACACGTAATTGTCGTCTGTGGTCTTGTACTGCTTTTCAGCTACAATTAGGACCTCTAAAAATCTGTGTTTTCGTCACAATTATTACCATATTGCTATGGTAATGTTTTCGGTTGCAAAATTGTGAGTTTCTGTCGATATTTGTGGAGATATCCTGATGTTCAGCTAGTCTAGAAGAGGAGAAGCAATAATTTTGTTGGAGAATCTCCCAATGAAGATTTTGTTGACAATGGATGCAAGAATGATTGATTTATTGTTGTGTAGAATGAAAAAGACTAAGAAATTGTCAAAAACCACAGATTTATTGATACTTAGAAAGACCGGTTTTGGTTATTACACCATTGTCAATCTCTGATAAACTGGTGTAATAACCAGACAATGGTGTAATAACCGAAACCGGTCATTCTAAGTATCAATAAATCTGTGGTTTTTGACAATTTCTTAGTCTTTTTCATTCAATATGAATAATTACCACAATATCAACTTCTCAACTACACAAAAAGTGAAAATTTATTGTGTACTTTATCAATATTCAGATTACAATATAATATTTACTGAACTTAAACTGTATACAGAATGTCTAATAAAAATGTAGATGTGACAGAAATAGTTATTTGTGCAACTAGTGCGCAAAGTAACAGTTTGCTGCACCGAAAGAAACGTTTACACCCGAGCCGTAGGCGAGGGCGGAATGGCTTCTTGAATGCAGCAGACGAACTTTGCGCACGTATTTCACATTGAATTTTTCCTACAGTTACCATTGAATATTAGAAGTGTTTGATTATGGGTAAAATGATGGCTGAAATCCATCAAATGTTTGTCTGAATAATTTTGTTATTAATAACAACTTTAATTTATTTTGCACTTGATAATCCAATTAATTTGAAAATTTGGAGTGAATCTTAATTTCTAAATGATTTTACAACCAATCAATTTATGAATGAAAAGAATATTATTTGAAATAATGAATAATTAATAATATTCAAAATGTATAATTGAATGAGTTCTCATTTTTATTTATTTGAAAATCAGAGAATCATAGATAGAAAAAATTCGCATTCAAAATACATGCCAACAATGTCAACAGCTGATTGGGATGGCTGCAAGATAATACGCAAAGTATTAAGAGTACGCAAAGTAATACTTTGCGCACTAGAGCGGAAAAGTGATTATTTGCGTTCTGTAATCAGTGCAGGAATGGTCACTTTTCAAGGTAACTGTGGGATAATAGTTATTTGTATATCTAGAGTCAAAAGTACGACTTTTTCTCCCTGTGGGAAAAAGTTTGAAGCACGAGGCAAAGCCAAGGGCAACAATTATCCTGAGGGAGAAAAAGTATTTTTCGCTTGTGATGTACACAACATTTTTTCCTCCATCTACATTTTTTTATAGTAACTGCAAATTAAATCATTCTAATAACTTACGTATTGGTGACAATGTTTCCTTACAACCTAAAATCTAAAACCTAAAAACCGGTCGTCTGATTGGCACTGCCGGATGCGCTATCTATCGGACAAAGTTGTAACAATTATATCAGCTGGGCAGGCTACCAAAAATGGCTGACTCCATATCACGCGGTTCAGATTTGAATTGCAGATCAAAAATATTTGTTGGCTGGTATTTCGAATAGAATAAAATATTTTAAAAATTGTATAAATTTTTATCGTCTACTAATATTAAGAATATAATAATTATCATACAAACAACATATATTTCATGAGTTGATCAAATTTCTGGTTGTGGTATTGAATTCAGTTGACTCAATGACAGACACCTCTATTATGCTTTCTCATCTGAGCTTAGACCTTCTAACCTATTACAATGTAAGTTTCAAAATAGAGGTGCTCCTCATGTTATTTAAATGGAGTCAGTTCTACTCCCTAGGGAGTTTTTCTGTTTTTTACTACCGAGAGCGAAAAAGTGACACTTAGGTATTAGGTTTCAGGGAGTAAAGTAAGTACTTTAGACAGTAGGTGGAGGAAAATAAAATTTGAATCCCCAAAGGTATTTCCTACAACTTGGCGTGTGCTGCAACTTCTTTTGAAACAATTAGACAAAAATTTGTCGATTTCTAGGTAATGCAATTACTTCAATTATCGGTGTAATTGCTTTTCAGAAACATTATTCCCGTCGAAAACACTTCATGGGAGATGGCGTTTAGTGGTGAGTAATGCCTCATTATGAAGTGTAATTAGCTAAAACCACTGCTTCTGTTTGGAGCGGAGTTTTGAAGTCATCAAATTCTTCCAACAAATCAGTAATAGACTATAGTAGGCTAGTCAAGGCTAGTTAGGCAAGTGAATATTATAGAGTTAATATTATCATAGAGAAACAATAGCGTAAGTAGATATCCCATGATATAGGGCGTTTATGTCGCAACTATTACTGTTATCTCAAGCCGATTACTGTCGAATATTATCGATTTTTACTGTTTTGACCAGGTAAGAGTGTATGAACGGCACAATATAAGAGACTACCAGCGTCATAAAGCTTCACAGGAAAGAACTTCGTGGACTATCAGCTTGAGATAACAGTAAAAGTTGCGACATAAACGTCCTATACCATGGGATATCTACTTATGCTATTGTTTCTCTATGATATTATACTAAAGAGACTATAGTGAGGTCCACGTTATAATGACAGTATTTGATCAACTTTGGTATTGCTATCCTTGTCGATCAACCGACATAGCCGGTGGTACTATCCTTTTCGAGGTCGACAACAATGACAATAATGTTTTTGACAATGTAGAAATATAATTAATTAATGCGGAGAAATGGCATCGCTATTCTTCTATTTTTATCCACTGCCATTATAACGTGGACCACTCTATAGTTAATATTATAGTAGGCTAGTTGGAGTTAGTCCTCCACAGGGGTTTCTTAGGATATGTTCAATAATAATTATTATTTCTTCTCAAACATTTCAAAGTTTGCGTGAATGTTTCACAGTTTCTTCTTCTTCTTCTTCTTCTTCTTCTTCTTCTTCTTCTCTTCTTCTTCTTCTTCTTCTTCTTCTTCTTTTTCTTCTCCTTCTCCTTTTTCTACAATCATCCTCTTTCACGTTTCCACATCGTAGTTTAGGCCATTTTTATTCTTTTCCTCCTCCTGATTCCTCTTCTCTCACCATTTCTCCTCCATTTTCTTCTTCTTCTTTTCCTCCTTCGTCTTCTTATTCTTTTTCTCCTTCGTCTTTTTCTTCTTCTCCCAGTACTTCTCAACCTCCTTCTTCTCCATTTTCGTATTCTTCCTCTCCTCCTTTTCTTTCTTTTACTTCCTCTTCTACATCTTCTCCCTTCTCCACCATCACCATCTCCTCGTTCTTCTTCTCCACCTTCTCCTTCTTCTTCTTCTTCTTTTCCTCCTCTGTCTCCTTCTTCTTCTTCTTCTAGTACTTCTCAACCTCCTTCTTCTTCATTCTCGTATTCTTCCTCTTTTTCTTTTCCTCCTTTAACTTCTTCTTCTACACCTTCTCCCTCCTTCATCATCACCTTCTCCTCCTTCTTTTTCTCCGCCATCTCCTTCATCTTCTTCTTCTTTTTCTCCTTCTCCTTCTACTTTTTCTCCAATCATCCTGTTCCACGTTTTCACATCCTAGTTTAAGTCATTTTTATTTTTCTACTCCTTTTGATTCCTCTTCTCTCACCACTCCTCTTTCATTTCCTTCTTCTTCTCCTTCATCTTTTCCTCCTTCGTCATCTCCTTCTTTTCCTCCTTCGTCTTCTTCTTCTTCTTCTTCTCCTAGTACTTCTCAACCTCCTTCTTCTTCATTTTCGTATTCTTCTTCTTCCTTTCCTCTTCTTCTACATCTTCTCCCTTCTTCATCATCACCTTCTCCTCCTTCTTCTTCCCCACCTTCTCCTTCTACTTCTTCTACGTCTTCTACTTCTTCACCATCACCTTCTCCTTCTTCTCTCTCACGTTACCACATCGCAGTTTAGGTCATTTGATTTCTTCTCCACCCTTCTGATCACCCACCTTCCCTTTCTCTCTGTTCGCCGCCATCTGTTTTGTGAGGTTTCAATCACTCTGCGCAGGTGAATCAGTTTGTGGAGACCCTTGGCGCTCCAAGGGGGGTTCCCTATTTCAAGTGGCCACTCCAACATACTACCCAGAAAAAACCCTTAAGTCTCCAGCTCATCATTTGTCAAAAATCCTTTCCGCATTGTTTTTCGGTCTTCTGTTCTCTTCTAAATCCATCCGTTCGGCTCTTCTATTTTCTCTCTCCTTCTTCATACCTATTCGTTCCTCTTTCTGCACTCATCATGCTCCTATAGTGAGGTTCACGTTATAATAGCAGTGTTTGATTAGCAATGATATTGCTATCCTTGTCTATCATTCGACAACGCGGAAAGCGCTATCTCTTTCTCGCTTAGCTGTGTTGCCAAATCGTCTTCCAACAATGTAGAATTAATTGATCAATTAACAAAATATATCATTTTGATTATGGAAATTCATTATTACAAATTATAATTTCTTGCTGCATAAAATATAATAACATCTCTTTTGCCTACTGGCTGATAATTATAGACTTTTAAAGGTTTTCTTTCAGCTGACATTCTTTGAACATGCTCCCTCCATTGATGCCGATTCTCCTTAACTCTTTCATTCATGCTACAGATTTTCAATTCTTTCCTAATATCTTCATTCCTGAAATGATCTCTTCTGTCACATCCCTTGGTTCTTCGGAGGAATCTCATCTCGGCTGCCTGCACTCTACTTTCAAGTGGCTTCGTAGTAACCCATGATTCACTACCATAGAGGAGGACTGGAGCGGCCATTACCTTATATAATTTCATAATTATATCTGTTCTAGCTTTTTTACCCATAGTCCTGCTGATATTTCCACATATCATTTGAAACTTTCCTATTTTCTTCTCAATATCTAATTCATCTTTGTCACTAATGTCACTTCCTAGATATTTATTTATTCATTTATTTATTAGATAGAGCGAACAATACAATAGTCGGAAAAGAAAAAACAGGCTATTGCCCAAAACTTCTTCAATTTCCTGATTTTGTCACAAATCGTCCAAATATTATGTAGGTTATGTTCACTTCATTTCAACACCAAATCTTCAATCTGAAACTATGAATCAGAATAAAACAAGAATTTCAAATTTAGATAGATTGATAATGAAACTTCCGTTAAAACAAAAACCAAACTTCAAATATTCACAAAATATAGATATGTAAAAGAGATGTTGGCAGACCACGCAAGCGTTGGCAATAATAGGATTTCTTATGTTTATTTGAATAATTGGCTAGATGTGAGTCGGAACAGGTTAAAGCCTAATCCTTATTTGCAAGAAGAAGAAGAAGAAGAAGATAAAATATAATAATGATTAATTTAAACGAGAATGAACCGTTAATATTACAATATCGGGGCACCGAGCTTCGCTCGTTATTCTTATTTATTGATAAACAGAACGCAATTCTCTAAAATGATCGTGTTTATATTTCATCTATATGTCATCTTATGAATTTCGGGGATGCGATATTTTGATTTTTCACATACTCTCTCGCTCACTCACTTTTTTACTATCCACAGACGACGAAAGTCTCATCTGTTTCAGCAGAGGATGAATTATTATCCTTTTAATGTCGTTCAGCGAGTTTTCCCAAGGATGAGACCTAGTGCAATCGAATATTTATATCACTAAACCTACTATGTTCCAAATTTCGTGAAAATCGCTAGAGCTGTATTCGAGATCCGTTGAACATAAATTACCAGATATAAATATAAATAAACAGATATAAAAATACATAAATTGCTCGCTCAATATCAATAACCCGGTATCAGCTACCTTTGTCTTTAGAAGGCATTGACAAGACAGAGGTTCGGCAACGTTGTTTTCCCATCTTTCTTCACTGCCATTATTACGTGGACCTCACTATAACAGATCTGACACCGGGTTTCACAAAGAGTCTGTTTAATTTCAACCGTTATTGAATACCACAGGAACCAATCAGAGGGGTATTGTATTCAAGGAATAAGAGTTATTATAACTTCAAAGGTTGATTGTCTGCTCTGGCCGAAGAAAGAACAAATTCAACAACTTATTATACTCATAAACTCATGAACTCACAAACTCATAAACTCACAAACTCATGATAAATTGATTACAGTAGAAGCTCTCTTAACCGACCCCTACGGGACCGGACCGTGGTCGGATAACGAAAAAGGTCGGTTAAACCGAATAATATTGTAAATAGTCGTAATAGGTGTTAAAATCATTCAAACACGTGAAAAAAAGCTTTTAAAAACTGTTCCTAAATTTTTAAAACTACTGTAGCCATTACTCACCCAATAGTCCTTATGATCTTCCATGTCAATTACATAAACAATTAAAAAAACAATTACGGTATCAAAAACTGTTAAATATCAAAGTTTGCAAACACAGTTAGCACACTAGAAACTGCCCGCACATGATATTGAGAGCAACTGACTGAATTTGACTTGCTACGGAATCATATGTTCGACCTGTTGGAACATGAAAGTTATTTTTGGATCGTTATCGCAGCAGCAGCAGAAGTTTGTATATTCCTGGAAACGGTCGGTTAATCCGACAGGACGTTGATCCGAGGTCGGTTAAGAGAGCTTCTACTGTAACTTATCCTCATTATCCTCATAAACTAATGATACTCATTCAACTCATGAACCCATGATCTCACAAAGTCATCAACTCATTATCCTCATTAACTCATGATAAACACATAACTAATGAACTCACAAACTATCAACTCATTATCCATAAAACTCATATACTCATAAACTCACAAACTCATGAACCCCTGAACTCATAAAATCATGATAAACTCGTAAACTCATGAACTCACAAAGTCATGATAAACTCATAAACTCATTAACACACAAACTCATGATCTCATGATAAACTTATGAACTCATGAACTCACAAAGTCATCAACTCATTATCCCCATAAACTCATGATAAACCCATAAACTCACAAACTCATGAACGCATTAACTCATAAAATCATGATAATCTTGTTAACTCATGAGCTTGCAAACTCATGAACTCACAAAGTCATCAACTCATTATCCTCATAAACTCATGATGAACTCATAAACTTATGAACCCATTCAAATTGTATTATCCTCCCATAAATCAATCACACAATTCAGTCGGTGTGGTTTTGATGTGAACCCCTCAACACTAATTCGAAGAATAGATTTGTGCAGTAGCACTGACACTTGGTCCTTAATTCACTGGCACTAATTCGTTCAGTGTGAACCGGGCCGACAGCCGGCACAGTGTGAAGGTGGTCTTTCATCCTTTTTCTCAGCAGCCCTGACGTGACGTCACAATGGGTCAAAGGCACCGCCGCGGTGACAGTATGTCACCCTATCATGTCAATCTTCATACATGTCAACTCATGTCAGGTTACCGCTGACATTCACTGATTAGACGTGGCATGAGTGTGTGACAATCACGTGATGAAGAGAGAGAGAGAGGGAAAGAGAATTGGGAGGTAGGGAAACAGATAGAAAAAAAGTATATAGAGAGAGATTGGATTAGATCAGATTTCTTTATTTATGTATGCTATAATATTTACTGGCTTATACACTAATTTACATTAAATGACGATTATGCTAGTTATTCAACGAATTTTACAAAGTATAAAAAATAATCAATCAATGAGAATAAAGATTTAATGCAATTATTAAAATAACGATAATATAATAATGTGATGTAACTTCATAAATCGGCGGTGTTTCAACAAATAATTGTCGATTCTCTAAGAAGGATATAAAATATCCTTCCCATCAACACACAACCGGGTTTGAGAGAGAGTGTGAGAGAGAGTGGTGGGAGGGAGGGAAACAGAAAGAGGGAAAAAGAGATAGAGAAAAAATGTGTATAGAGAGAGAAAGCGAGTGGGAGAGAGAGTGAGAAAAACGTGATTAGATTAGATCAGAGTTATTCATCAAAGTTCCAGAGTTCTTTATTTCTAGAGATTTAGATTGATTGATTGATTGATTGAGTACTTTATTTATGTAGATTACAATATATACTGGCTTATACACTCATATACTATAGCTTACTATACAGCAAAATTATAGATGAATTCACATAATATAGACTGATAAAATAATATTATTGAACTGTATATGATATGAAAAAGCAATTTGTAATATAATAACTATAGATAATTATATTGTTATGCATCTACATAAATTGGCGGAGCATTGGACAATCTATGTCCATTCTTCGGAAAAAATATTAAAAATATCCTCTCCACTAAATATCTACCAAAAAAAGAGAGAGAGGGAAAGAGTGTGAGAGAGGGCAAGCTGACAGACTTGGGAGAAGAAGTTTGTACCCCTTCAACTACAAAGAAGGGAAGGACCACTTCCATGTGGTGAGGGGAAGTTTTACCCTCCGTATAACCACAGAGAAAAAAAAAACACTTCCGTCAAAAATTATGTCGGAAACAGCTCTTTGGTGTGTGAGGTCTGACTTGGAAGTGTGGTTTCAAAAATTTGGGTTTCCAAAGTAGAGAATGGAGAACTGAAAACGAGTTAAACTATATGTGAGAGTCACGACAGGATCGGTGTCAGAAATAATAATATTTTTAGGAAACCTCTTCCGTTTCCGGTAGTCTTCCTTTACTTCACCTGTTTTATCTTGTTGTTGTTTTCTACTTCTTCATTTCTACTTCCTCTTCTCCTCTTCTTCTTCAATTTCTTTTTTTCATCTTATTTTTCTTCTTCTTCTTCTTCTTCTTCTTCTCTTCTTCTTCTTAGGATAGCGCTATCTGATTTGTGAAATGATAGACAAGGAGAGCAACACCAATGTCAATCGAATTCTGCCATAAGGTACGTGGACCTCAGCGTAGAATCATTTTATGAGGAAAAAATTGATATACACACAGATAATTCCTATACAAAATCCTCGATAGATATAATTGATTTATAAGACATAATTCTCAATAGGAGATACTCCTTGTTCATATCTCCATGATAGAACGATTCAGATTTCCAGATATAATCCAAAATGAACAACTAAAAATTAAAAAAAAAAATCTTATCGAATTGGTCAGAGTGTCCCACGAAGAGGTTCACACGTTAAATTTTATATTACGTGCCCATTCATGCACCGAAATTCTTAAAATTTTACACAGTTTACAAAGTAGGTTCTGAAAACATGAAGTTATTCTAGAAAAAATTCAGCTCCTCAACCTTCGTAGAAACAAAATAGCTGCAGTAGTTTTTCCAGGAAGCGAATTGGTAGAATTTTCAATACGCTGCTATCTTGTTTCTATGAAATTAGGAAGCTGAAATTTTCCCAGAATATTTTTATATTTTTAGAACCCACTTAGTAAACTGTGTAAAATTTAAAAACGTTTGATGCATTAATAGGCATGTAATATAAAATTAAACGTTTAAACCTCTTCATGGGACACCGTGCATATATTCATTTATAAGAATTTTTTTATCAAATATCTGATAGTTTGTGTTTCATAATAACTTTGAACCCGTTCATGTGATATTGCATAATTAGAATGAATATCCTACTGTTTACTATGGATTCCATCTGCAGATCTTCTCAATATCAAAAGTTATTTCGGTCTGATTTTTGTCATTAGAAGTTTACAGAACGTATAAATTATAAATTCTCCTGAGAATTCACCGCCACTTGAAAGCCATTAATAATAAACCGTTTCAAGTGGAGAGCAGCTGTTGACAGAGAAGAAAAAATCCATTTCAGGATATTTCCAAAATGACCAGAATTCTAAACATTTCCGACTCTTTGGTGTGCTTTGGATGTATCAACAGATTCCTTGTTATCGATTATTACTTTATGGGTCATTCGCCTCCACGTTGATGCTTTTGAAAATTTTATAAATTCTTCGATCAAAAGCTTTTTAAAGACCTTAGTCCTCAGGAACGTCAAATAATTTTTGGAATTCAACATTCCCATATTAAAAATTTTCCAATTTGCGAGTTGGAAAACCCAAATGTTGTCAAATTCTGCAAATTATTTATCATTTATATGGGAGTCCTGTTTATTTTCCCAATATTGAGCTCGAATAAAGGTATATCTGTTTCTTTTCATTGAAGGTTTTCAATGCTGGGTAGTTCAGAATGTTTTTTTCTGAGAATTGATTTATATTTTAAGAGTAATCTATCTATTTATTATTTGGAGTTCTATCCATTGGAAGTAGATAGTAAAGGTTTGAAAAGAGATTGCTTTCAATTTATAGGCTCCTCAATGCTTGGAATATTTCAAGCTACAGATGGAATTAAATAGAGAATGCATTTATTCAAATGCTAATTTATATATGATTATTATTTAACGAAAATCCTAAATAAATGCTGTATATCACCCCGGAGACTTCTGCTACTGTAGAATGAGCGCTGCTATCCAGAGATTGTCAGTTTAGTGTAAGGGTAAGCATTCCTGACTAGCAATTGGGAGGTACCGGGTTCGATTCCCGGGCTGGAAATTAATTTTTTGATAGTAGTTCTCATCGAATTTCCATCTAGCTGTTAACCCTGTTGTCAATGTCTGCAGTAGCAGAAGTCTCCGGGGTGATATACAGCATTTATTTAAGATTTTTGTTGAATAATAATCATATATAAATTAGCATTTGAATAAATGCATTCTCTATTTAATTCCATCTGTAACTGGTTTGCCGCTATGGCTTTGTATAAAATGAGCGCTGCTATCCAGAGATTGTCAGTTTGGTGTAAGGGTAAGCATTCCTGACTAGCAATTGGGAGGTACCGGGTTCGATTCCCGGGCTGGTAACTAATTTTTGGATAGTAGTTCTCATCGAATTTCCATCTAGCTGTTAACCCTGTTGTCAATGTCTGCAGTAGCAGAGTCTCCGGGGTGATATACAGCATTCATTTAAGATTTTCATTAAATAATAATCTAATATTTCAAGCTTCTACCCCTAGCAAATAATTAAATTTGATGACAGCATAGCATCTTCAAGAGTAAAAGTTTGTACCCACCTTGAGAAGAAGAAGAAGAAGAAGAAGAAGAAGAAGAAGAAGAAGAAGAAGGTAGAGAGTGGAAGAATAAGATAAGCCCGTGCCATGTTGTTAGCGGCACCGGGTGTATGCTCCTTTGATGCATCTATCAAGAAACATAATCAGCCAGCAACTCCTTCCTACCTGTGAGAAGAGCGGTCTCTTTGATCTTTGCTCCCCTCTCTCTTCATCCACAAACTCTCTCACTCACTCACTCATTCTCTCTCTCTCCTAATCACTCTCTCACACAATCGGCTACTCGTTCACGCCTGTTCTATACGCCAGAGAGTATAGAATGTGATATAGAGAGCATTCTTCTTCTTTTTCTTCTCCTTCTTCTTCTTCTTCTTCTTCCTCTTCTTCTTCTTCTTCCTCCTCCTCTTCTTCTTCTCCTTCTTCTTTCCTTCTTCTTCTTCTTCTTTTGCTTCTACTTCTACTTGGTCATTTTCTTCACTATCACCACGCGACTCCAATACAACTAACTTGTTCCCATAGTTTTTTTCTCTCACTTCTTCCGAATGTTTTTGAACTTTCTTCCTCCGCAGTTATTCTGTTTCTCCGGTTTCCTTGATTTATTATCAACTTCTTTTTAGTTTTCTCTCAACGAGTCACTGATGTTTTTTACAAAATTTACTGGTGAATTCCACACTATATACTACTAGTAGTTCTGTGAACAGTAGACCTCGCGCTCAATGAGTTACATTGACCTGTTGTTATGTTTTCTCAAAAATTAATTAGTTATTTGTGCAACTAGTGCGCAAAGTGACAGTTTGCTGCACCGAAAGAAACGTTTACGCACGAGCCGTAGGCGAGTGCGGAATCATGGTTTCTTGAGTGCAGCAAACGAGCTTTGCGCACGTATTTCACATTAAATTTTTCCTTCAGCTACCATTGAATATGAAAAGTGGGTAATTATGGGTAAAATTCCCTGAAATCCATCAAATGTTTTTCTGTGTAATTTATTATTAATAAAAACCTTAATTTATTCAATATTGAATTATAATGATAAGTAATTCAATTGAAAATTTATCTGACTGCTTGAAGGGGGTTTATTTTATGTAAGCGTTTATTTTATTTTATGAAATGACTATAATCAAGGCACATAATGGCAAGGCGACGCTGTTATCCACTGCCATTATAACGTGGGCCTCACTATGAGTATTACCAACTTAATTTTGATTTTGCTGCACTGGTGCTCCATATAACCTACTAACTATTTTGCGTTGTCATGCTGCAAATCTGGAGTACGCAAAGTATTCACTTTGCACACTAGTCGCGGAAAAGTGATTCTTTGCCGCCTGCAGTCAGTGCAGAAATTGTCACTTTTCAAGGTATCTGTAGGAAAAAAAAATTATCAATTAAAAATGTCTAGAAAAAATCCTAAATAAACATAGAGCTTTCTGTCCTATATCGTGACGTGACGTGTCGTCCCGGAATGTGATTGTGAGCGCTGTTATCAGGTCTGTCTGCAACTGTCTACAACGTTGATGGAAATATACAATTTTCAAGATATTCGATGTTTTGAATGGGTAGTATTATAGTCAACTGTCTACTAACGTTAATGGAAAGATACATTTTCTTAATGTTCGATGTTTTTGAACGGGTAGTATTATAGTCCACTAGACAGCTGGTTTATGATGAATAATTCTATAGTCTGATTTTTACGGTAATATTGGTGAATGAAGGAGGCTCCTTTTTCCTTTTATATTATCCTTGAAATGCAAAATTTCCAAAAACCTTGTATATACGTCGACGCGCCATTTAAAAAGGAACATACCTGTCAAATTTCATGAAAATCTATTACCGTGTTTCGCTGTAAATGCGCAACATATAAATATATTAATATATAAACATTTAAACATTAAGAGAAATGCCAAACCGTCGACTTGAATCTTAGACCTCACTTCGCTCGGTCAATTATAGTGAGGTCTACGTTACAATGGCAGTATTTGATTAACATTGGTGGTACTATCTTTGTCTATCAATCGACAAAGCAGATATCCTCTTCTCCCTCTGCAACGTTGCCAGATCGTTTTCTAACAATGTAGAGATACAATTATTAATTAGCAAAACATTCAATTCCAATCATGGAAATTCATCATCAATCATTGACGACAGATAGAACATGACTGATTATTTTAAACAAGGATGATCAGTATTATATCACAGCAGATATACCGGCATCAGCTATCCTCTACAGAAGGAAGTGGCAAGGCAGAGAAATGGCAACGTTGTCCTCCTATCTTTCTCCACTGCCATTCAAGGTGAACCCCACTATATAACTATTTTACTATTTTAACTACAAAAACGTCAGTGCACTTAATTCAATCAACAATATTATCAACAATTTATCCTCGAATTTCATGACTTATCTCTTTCAGAATTCGAATATTTGTACGTTTTAAGGAAACACAAATCAAATATTCTTTCCGAATAAATCAAAAATCTGGTGTGGCACACTCACACAACTTTTCTTGCCGTTGCGGTATGAAAATTAATCACCTGGCGCTAGTGTTCACGCACATCTGAAGTCTACTATTCAAAGATTTGAGCCAGCTGGTGACAGGACAATTACGCTGGAGAATACGAGGTCTGCTCTCTCTTCATAGTGAATGATCTAATCAATAGAATCAACAGTTGTCAACAGTTTGCAATTCAATAGTCACATTTTATCGAATTTCGAGCTTATTTTCAATTTTAGGTGTAAATGTCAGTGATCATTAATTGAAGAGATTTTCATGCTCAATCTTTTCCACCTGGAATCTTTCGTTCAAATTGTGTCTGAAGCCTGATAATTGGGAATCTAAAATCAAACTTTGCATAGATGGGGCAAGGCTCTTGAAATTTTTACAGATATGAGACTTGTGGCAGTTGATAGAGCTTATCAATGACTATATCAGGTATGAATTTGATTAAAATAGTTCGAGCCGTTTCCGAGAAAATCGCGAAAAACCCTGTTTTTGACAACATTTTCGCCATTTTAGCCGCCATCCTGAATCGCATTTGATCGAAATTGTTCGTGTCGGATCCTTATATTGTGAGGACCTTACGTTACAAATTTCAAGTCATTACGTTTATTGGGAGATGAGATATCGTGTACACAGACGCACATACACTCATACACACACACACACACACACACACCACACACACACACACACACACCACACACACACATACAGACCAAAACTACTTTTTGGACTCAGGGGACCTTGAAACGTATAGAAAACATGAAATTAGGGTACCTTAAATTTTTTTGGAAAGCAATACTTTCCTTACCTTACCTTACATTATGGTAATAGGGCAAGGAAAGTAAAAAGTGATATGAAAATAAAAGAAAAATACTGTGAAAACCCTTTTTATTTTTATAGATTCATAGTATTCAAATTGAGATACTTTGATCACCAGTATAAAGTTTTTCCAGCCGTTTGCACAGCCTTATAAATGCACACTGAGCCAGCCTATTCAAGCCGTTTCTTCGGTGTATTCAAATTGTTCGAAAATGTTCAAGTAGGCAGTGAACGATTGTTTTAGGCTCGCTAACAAAGTGGAGCCTGTCAACTGGGCACTGAAATCAACATAATCTCCTAACAGCCTAACCTAACCTCCACTCTGCTGCTTATCAGAGGAATGCTTTCAGACGATCTCCGGTACTGTATACGGCTGTACGACAGAGAGGAGGTGATGAAGAAGAAAGAGAGTGTGAAGAGGAAGGAGAATAAGATGGAGAGAGGAAAGAAGAAGAATAAGAAGAAGAAGAGGAGGAAAAAGAGGAAGAGGTAGAAGGAGAAGAAGAAGAGGAAGAAGAAGAAGATCCAATTAGCTTTCAACAAGGGTTACTATTGCCGCTTGTATTCTAATCTGAGAATACAAAATAGCTGATGTTTAGAAATCGATTGTAGACAATCAACTTTTTCCTATGACACGTTGTAATAGTATATTTCGCACCTAGGGCCGAAAATGATACTTTTCCGGCTTGAAATCGGTTTTCAAGTCCGAGGCCGTAGGCCGAGGACTAGAAAAGACTGACAGCCGGAAATAGTTATTTGTGCAACTAGTGCGCAAAGTGACAGTTTGCTGCACCGAAAGAAACGTTTACGCCCGAGCCGTAGGCTCGGGCGGAATGGTTTCTTGAGTGCAGCAAACGAACTTTGCCCACGTATTCCACATAAATTTTTCCTACAGTTACCATTGAATATGAAAAGTGGGTAATTATGGGTAAAATTCCCTGAAATCCATCAAATGTTTTCCTGTGTAAATTTAGTATTATAAAAACCTCATTCATCCAAAATTGAATAATAATAATTGAATTATAATGATAAGTGAATTGTGTGACTGCTTGAAGGGGGTTATGTTATGTAAGCATTGAAATGGCTATAATCAAGCACATAATGGCAAGGCAACGCTGTTCTCCACTGCCATTATAACGTGGGCCTCACTATGAGTGTTACCAACTTAATTTCGATTTTGCTGCACTGGTGCTCCATATAACCTACTAACTATTTTGCGTTGTCATGCTGCAAATCTGGAGTACGCAAAGTACTCACTTTGCGCACTAGTTGCACAAATAACTATTGTGCAACTAGTGCGCAAAGTGACAGTTTGCTGCACCGAAAGAAACGCTTACGCCCGAGCCGTAGGCTCGGGCGGAATGGTTTGTGAGTGCAGCAAACGAACTTTGCCCACGTATTCCACATAAATTTTTCCTACAGTTACCATTGAATATGAAAAGTGTAATTATGGGTAAAATTCCCTGAAATCCATCAAATGTTTTCCTGTGTAAATTTATTATTAATAAAAACCTCAATTCATCCAAATTGAATAATAATAATTGAATTATAATGATAAGTGAATTGTGTGACTGCTTGAAGGGGGTTTATGTTATGTAAGCATTGAAATGGCTATAATCAAGCACATAATGGCAGGCAACGCTGTTCTCCTCTGCCATTATAACGTGGACGTCATTATAGTGATAATTGTCAATATAATTGTACTCTGTTCTCTGTCCATCTATTTCTCTCTTTTCCTCCTGGTAGAATGTTACTGGAAAGGAAATATTGAATATTCTTTCCAAAGAATTGACATTGATATGTCCAAAGCTCCGCCAATTTATGTAGATACAAAACATCATTATCTTGAAGGAAATTCCAGATTGCATTTTCTTTATTATCATGTATTGTACAGTTCAATAATTATTATTTCAGTTTCTATCATTTATATCCATCTAAAACTGTATTGTAAGCTATTATTAGTGTACAAGCCAGTATATATTGTAATCTGTATGAATATAAAGCACACAATCATCAATCAATATTTCGTGTTTTGTTCTTTTAATTTTACCTATTTTTTGGGTCAAGTCTTTTTGCTATTAGATTTAAGTCGTTTCTCCTATCTCCTTTGGCTTAAAATCCTCACCTTCCTGGAAGATGAACATATATAGAGGATATGAACGTGATAAAGAAGAAACCTGCCAATTTCTTGTAGTGTTTATTTAGCAAGGGATCAGAACATATTTGCAGCTTTGTGGTTCAGTTCTTTGACAAAACACGGCTGAGCAAATAATGTCGGAATCTCCAAAGGAACAATAGACAGAAGAGAAGAATTGAATAAAGGGCGCAAGAATGAATGAGAAATAGTGAGAGGAGGATGAGGAGGAGCTGAAGGGGAAGGTGAATGAGGAGAAGGAGGAGAAGAAGAAGAAAAAGAGAAGAAGAGAAGAAGAAGAGAAGAAGAAGAAGAAGAAGAAGACGAAGAAGAAGAAGAAGAAGAAGAGAAGAAGAATAAGAAAAGAAGAAGAGAAGAAGAAGAAGAAAGAAGAAGAAGAAGAAGAAAGAAGAAGAAGAAGAAGAAGAAGAAGAAGAAGAAGGAGTTGTGAGAAGACATAAGGGATTGTACCATCTGTGGTACAACACAAAACTCTGATGTTTTTCTCCCATCACACTGGATAAGAGAGCACAGTACACAACTATCGCACCTACCAGACAATTCGCGAACTAGAAGCACGTTCTTATTACTACCAGAAGAATGGCTAAAAGAGTACAGTGAACCTGCTCAATATGGAGTAGATAGCCTACCTGATATATCTATTCAGGATATCTATTCAGATAAACTATTCAGGATCATCTTAAATTATCATAATTATTAACAAAATATTCCATCTTATTTATGAAGATATAAAAATAACCAGATATATAAATACAGAAATTGCTCGCTCAATATAATAGGATAAGTAACAGAAAAAATGGAAAATCTTGACTGCCCCGGAATTAAATAAAAGATAAGACTTTTAAAATGAAAATTAGACATTCTGAATTTGTATTTCCAATAAAGATACAAAGTCCAATCATAATCAAAGTGGCTATAATCTTGTCCTAAACTCGAATCCTTATTAAAATAACCTCTAATCCTCAGTTCTTCTCAGAAGAAAAACATGTAATTCACAGTAATTTATTCACAGGGAAAAATCTCGAACGCTCGATTTTTCAAGAGGATGAATCGACAAAAATCTCGAATGCTCGATCTTCCAACAAATCTTACAAGATTTTTCTCCAAATCTCACAGTAGTTATTCTCAGATAAAAATCTCGATTTTTCAAGAGGATAAATCGACAAAAATCTCGAATGCTCGATCTTCCAAAAAATCTTACGAGATTTTTCTCGAAAATCTCCTGTAGGCTCAAGTCTTTCGAGAGTGTGGAAGCTGTGAGAGGGCAAGGGGAAAATCTCTCTCAACCGGAAATCTATCAGGGAGTCGCCTCGCGTTAATCCGTTCTTGATTGCTTGATCTATAGTCGTTGTCAGCCCTCTCTGCAGACTCTCTCTACAGTCTCTCTCTCTCTCTAAAGACTCATTCACCCTCTCTCTGTACAGAATCTCCCACTACAGGCTATCTCTCTTTTCACTGGCTCACTCTCCACGGTCTCTCCCTTTCCCTTTATCTCTCTCTACACACACATTAAACACGCTTACTCTCTCTACACACACTTTCTATCTCTCTCCGAAGAATGGACATTGATATGTCCAAAGCTCCGCCAATTTATGTAGATGCATAACAATATAATATCTATAGTTATTATATTACAAATTACTTTTCATATCATATACAGTTCAATAATTATTTTCTTAGTCTATATTATGTAAATTCATCTATAATTTTGCTGTATTGTAAGCTGTTGTATATAAGTGTATAAGCCAGTAAATTGTAATCTACATAAATAAAGTACTCAATCAATCAATCAATCAATCTATTGGTAGAGAGTTACTGGGAAAAATATTTTTAATATTCTTTCCAATGAATGGACATTGATATGTCCAAAGCTCCGCCAATTTATATAGATACATTACAATATTATCTTGTATAGTTATTCCAAATTGATTTTCTTATATCATTGTACAGTTCAATAATTAATTTCTTAGTTTATACTATGTAAATTCATCTAAAACTTTGCTGTATTATAAGCTATTGTATGAGTGTATAAGCTATTGTATGAGTGTATAAGCTATTATATATTGTAATCTACATGATTAAAGTACTGAATCAATCAATCAATCAATCTACAGATTCTCTCCCTACAGACACTCTACCTCTACAGACGCTCTCTGTTTTCACTGGGTCATTCTCTGCAGTCACTCTCTCTCTCTCTCTTAGCTTTCTCTCACACTCTATCTCTATCTGTATTGGAGGGTTAAGTGTAAGAGAGCGCCCTAACTTCGCCCTCCTAGGTTTTTAATAAAGGCAGCTAATCAATCAATCAATCAATCAATCTCTCTCTCTCTACCCCGGTCGTGTGTTAATGGGAAGAATATTTTATATCCTTCTTAGAGAATCGACAATTATTCGTTAAAACACCACCGAATTATGAAGTTACATTACAAATTTTATATTATCGTTATTCTAATTGCATGTAATCTTTATTCTCATCGATTAATTATCTATACTTTGTAAAATTCGTTGAATAATTAGCATAACCGTCATTTAATGTAAATTAGTGTATAAGCCAGTAAATATTGTAACATACATGAATAAAGAAATCTAATCTAATCTCTCTCTCCAAACACACACACACACTCTCTTTCACCCTCAATCACTCACTCTCTCTCTCTCTCTCACTAACTTTCTCTCTCTCTCTCTCACTAACTTTCTCTCTCTCTCTCACTAACTTTCTCTCTCTCTCTCACTAACTTTCTCTCTCTCTCTCCTCTCTCTCTCTCTCTCTCTCTCTCTCTCTCTTTTGGTAGAGAGTTAGTGGGGAGGATATTTTTAATATTCTTTCCGAAGAATGGACATTGATATGTCCAAAGCTCCGCCAATTTATGTAGATGCATAACAATATAATTATTATCTATAGTTATTATATTACAAATTGCTTTTTCATATCATATACAGTTCAATAACTATTCTCTTAGTCTATATCATGTAAATTCATCTATAATTTTGCTGTATTGTAAGCTATTGCATATAAGTGTATAAGACAGTATATATTGTAATCTACATAAATAAAGTACTCAATCAATCAATCAATCTCTCTCTATAAAATCTCTCCCTGCAGACTCTCTACCTCTACAGACGCTCTCTGTTTTC
Source organism: Nilaparvata lugens (assembly GCF_014356525.2). Classification (NCBI taxonomy): domain Eukaryota; kingdom Metazoa; phylum Arthropoda; class Insecta; order Hemiptera; family Delphacidae; genus Nilaparvata; species Nilaparvata lugens. The sequence continues at coordinate 63,747,710 of NC_052510.1, forward strand.
ACTGGCTCATTCTCTGCAGTCACTTACACTCTCTCTCTCTCTCTTATATTTCTCTCACACCCCATCTCTCTCTCTAAAGACTCTCTAATTAGTGCCCATTATCTGCTGCTAAACGCGTTGTTATAAGTTGCTGGCCGCAGACCCAGTTAACAATGTGAATCACTGTGACCCACGTCAATCAACAATCAGCTGTAATCATCCAATGATTATGGTTAATTCAATCAGTATATCGAATTGCAGTCAGGACAACTACCTGCACTGGAATTGATTACGATAAATCCTGTTTTCCATCCTTACAATAATCTATAATTCAATAAAGTAATGAACTGGCTTATACATGTAAGGGATTGGAAATTCACGAATGACGCATCATAACGTCTCAACTACTGGACTCATAAACTTGAAATTTCGCGTATTGATTCTTAATTCACCGATTATGGTTATAGGTCTATCTTAAATTCATCAGTATTTCAGTAGGTATGGTTTTCAATATTGGACCTTTGCGGAGCACGGGTTACCTATTAGTCAATGATACAATAAAGGGAAGATTTGGCTTATAACGTACGGGATAGGAAATTCACGAATGACGTATCATCACGTCTCAACTACTGTACTTACTAGTAGTTCTGTGAACAGTAGACCTCGCGCTCAGTAAGTTACATTGACCTGTTGTTATGTTTTCTCAAAAATTAAAAAATAATTTATCAATTTATAATGTCTTGAAAAAATCCTAAATGAATAAAGAGCTTTCTGTCCTATCGTACCGTGACGTGTCATCCCGGAATGTGAGTGTGAGCGCTGTTATCAGGTCTGGCTGCAACTGTCTACAGCGTTGATGGACAGATACATTTTCAAGATATTCGATGTTTTTGAACGGGTAGTATTATAGTCAACTGTCTACTAACGTTGATGGAAAGATACATTTACAAGATGTTCGATGTTTTTGAACGGGTAATATAATAGTCCACTAGACAGCTGATTTATGATGAATAATTCCATAGTCTGATTTTTACGGTAATATTGGCGTATGAAGGAGGCTCCTTTTTCCTTTTATATTATCATTGAAATGCAAAATTTCCAAAAACCTTGTATTAACGTCGACGCGCAATTTAAAAAGGAACATACCTGTCAAATTTCATGAAAATCTATTACCGCGTTTCGCCGTAAATGCGCAACATAAAAACATTTAAACATTAAGAGAAATGCCAAACTGTCGATTTGAATCTTAGACCTCACTTCGCACGGTCAATTTTGCGAGCAATTTGTGTATATACAATTTGTGTATATGGTTAACTGGTTATGTGGTTATATGGTTATATACAGTATATTTATGTTCAACGGATCTCAAAAACGGCTCTAACGATTTTCACGAAATTTGGAACAAAGTAGGTTATGATATGAAGATTCGATTGCACTAGGTCTCAACCCTTGGATAACTCGCTGAAGTACATTAAAAGGATAAATACGTCCTTGGTAAAACAGCTGAAAATTTTGTCGTCTGTCGAAACCGTAGTGGAAGAGAGTGAACGAGTACATTTGTGTGGGACCATCCAGCTGATCTCACAAGAAAATAAATTCAGCAATAGAAACTTATTTTGGTTTATTTCTCTTTTTTGAAAAACATGTTCACTTCAGAAAGTCCAAGATAGTAACTAGATGCTGTTAGTGATACCATAAAGAAACAATAGCGTAAGTAGATATCACATGGTATAGGGAATTCATGTCGCAACTTTTACTGTTATCTCAAGCCGATTACTGTCGATTATTGTCAATTTTTACTGTTTTGTTGGGGTGATAGTGTATGAACGGCACAATTTGAGAGACTACCAGCGTCACACAGCTGCATAGGAAAGAACTACGTGAACTATCGGCTTGGGATAACAGTAAAAGTTGCGATATAAACGCCCTATACCATGGCATATCCACTTATGCTATCGTTTCTCTATGCTGATACATGGTATATTATCAAATATTGTAGCAAACATAGTATATCATTGTAAATCGAATTCATAGTATATCTATTTGTAATTGATGATGTTTTTTTGTTTTATTGATGAAGTGTGAATAAATTGTTTTCTGATGAGTGACAGTAGCTTAACCTAGATTTTGATTTGCACTGTAGTATAAATTTGAAAAGGGACAGTTTTGGGCATAAACCTCTTGTGCCTCCTCACATAACTGTAAAAATAATTGTACGACCAAGGGCCGTTTGCACAGTATCGATTTCTAAACTCGATTAAGTTAATCGAGTTTAAGTTAATCCGAAAGTTAAAACTTGAATCGGTTTTCTCAGTGCATTTACTAATCCAGTTTAAGTTAAACTAGTTTAGCGTTAAGTTGGTAATAGAGTGTCATCGTTTATAATATCAGGAAGGCTGATTTTCACAGGAAATTTGTTATTTGTTTACAAACCATCAGTAGTTTGAGGTTATGTAGCTACTATTTTAATATTTTCTTGTTCTTGTTCAAAATCCACAGAGCTGTAAGCTATCGGTTATAAAAGTGAAAAGCTATCAAGAAATTCTTTGAAAAATTATGTTTAGTTGGCAACAGAAAATATATTTCAGAATGCAAGATAAAAACGTTATTTTGTTACGCTTGAATCTACTACGGTCTTCCTCGTTTATTAGAAATCTCTCGAAAGCAATATATATCATTTTTGTGTTATTAAAAACATGTTTTCTAATCGAAGACCACTGTTAACTGTCTTAATTTCTATCAAGTGGTTTATTCAATCAAAATACTAAATTGGCAGTTGCTGTACTCAAGCAAAACTGTAAAAAATTCTCTATCCAAGAAATTCAAATTATTTGTTTTTTGCCCAATTTTTCTCAGTTTCAAAATTTCTTCGCAGTCACATTTATCAATCGCATTAAAAACTTCTATCAATTCCCCATTACAATAATTTTTACATTCAAATAATGATTCACTATAGCCTAAATTAATAATAATTATCGTCTACAGAAGCATTAAAAACAACTGTCGGAAGATTATTCACTATAAGCTGTTTCCCCATCAAATCTTTACAGATTTCAAGACAGATCCAAATTATTTGGTTTAAACCTCCTTCTTTGGAGGTTTAAACTTTCCCAGAGTTTAAACTCATTACAGAGTTCAAACTGATACTGTGCAAACGGAATTTTAGTTTAAACCAAAAAAGTGAGTTCAATCTTTCGTTACAAATTTTCTATGCTTTTACACTCCAGATCAAAGTTCGGTCCCCCGATATTGGAATGTAACAGATCTTTCTCTCACTCTCTCACTGGAGCGTGTAATTTGCAAGTTATACAGCACGACATGTGGAGAAGTTGTAAGTGTATTAAACAGGCATGTATGCTGAGATTCTGAGTGGCTCAAATTCGGAGGCCATTTTGCCACAAGTAAACTTGCCGAGTATCAACTTCATGTTGGTTGAAAGCTGCCCTAGTGCTCGCTCTTCCATGCAAAACACCAGACATGAAATTACTAATGTGACCACTCCTCAGCTAACTGCAATTGAGATTCTCAGACATGAATTTGAAATTCACAAACATGATTTCCTCCAACATTAATTTGAAATTCACAAATATGAATTTACAAACATGATTTCCCCTAACCTGAATTTGGAATTCACAAACATAGATTTTGAATCTGCTGAAATTTGAAATTCAAAAACATGAATTGCTATAGTGAGGTTCACGTTATAATTGCTGTGATTCTTCTTCTTCTTCTTCTTCTTCTTCTTCTTCTTCTCCTCCTTCTTCTTCTTCTTCTTAGTAAGGTCCACGTTATAATGGCAGTGTTTGATTAGCAATGGTATTGCTATCCTTGTCTATCATTCAACAAAGCGGAGAGCGTTATCCCTTTCTCGCATTGTTCTATCTCGCCAGATTGTTTTTTAACAATGTAGAATTGATAAGTAATTAACAAAATATTTCATCTCGATTATGAAAATTCATTATAAAATTATTGAAAAATATAATTTCTTGCTTCATAAAATATAATATTGATTATTTTTAACAGTTAATATTACATCATCAATAAACCTGTATCAGCTACCGACTATAGAAGGCATTGACAATACAGGAGGAACGGCAACGTTTTTATTCCCATCTTTCTATACTGCAATTATAACGTGAACTCCACTGTAGAGACTCCAATAATCAGGATTATATCACTTTAATAATCACATTAGCAATTAGCATTGATTAGATTGAGATTGTATTTGATGGGATTCTATTGGATTTAAATTGGATCAGATGAGATCGAATTAGATTAAACTATCACACAACTCGTGCTCTGCAAAAGTCTGATTAAAACCGTAAGAACAAACTGAAGAAATCTTGGAAAATTCAAAATAGACCTATAACCATACTCAGTAAATTGTGAATCAATATGCTAAATTTCAAGTTAATTGACCGAGCGCAGTGAGGTCTAATATTAGAGTGGACGGTTTGGCATTTCTCTTAATGTTTAAATGTTTAATATGTTGCGCATTTACGGCGAAACGCGGTGATAGATTTCTATGAAATTTGACAGATATGTTCCTTTTTAAATTGCGCGTCGACTTATGAAATTTTGCATTTCAAGGATAATATAAAAGGAAAAAAGAGCCTCCTTCATACGCCAATATTAGAGTAAAAATAAGACTAGAATTATTCATCATAAATCAGCTGACAAGTTGTTACACGGATGTGTGGAGAAGCCAGTCTATTACTGTATTTGTATAAAGTCTATAGTTTCAATCAGAGACATTGAAGAGGTATGCATCTTTAAGCTGGGATTACACCAAAGTTATTAACAAAATGGTTATAACTTAATCCTTATAGATTCTATTAGATTGAACGGAAGTTGACAAACACATATGTTCATCATGTGTATGATAAGTTATGTTCAATCTAATATAATCTAAAAGGATTGAGTTATTAACATTTTTTATAAATTTGGTCTAATCACAGGTTTAAGGTCTTTGGTTTCAATATTTTGTTTTGCAGTCATCGTATTATTATGCATGCCCATCAGTATCAATACTCTCACATTCGAAAAATCTAATTTAATAGGTGTATAAGATGTAATGTATTTAAAATTTGGGTAGATGTAAAAATCCCTAGCTGAAGTACTAATAGGTCTGAGTAAAGTAACTGGCTAATATCGCCAATGAGATAACAATAAAGATTAGATAGCATCAGCTTGTTCTGGCTAAACGGTACAATACCTAAAAAGGAATTGAAATAATTTTTGCTAATATATAATATATTATATAAAATTTTTGAAGATTGAGGTTAGGTATATACATTCAGTGATCGGCGACCTAACGATCGACCGAGCCATGCAACGTAGAATCTGACCAGACACCTTGGCAGAGATCTATTGCGGCAAAACGGTATGCAATTTGAAAGAACAAATGGTCACGTGGCTAACTATTAGGAAGCATGAAATAAATAGTAGTATATAGAATATTAACTAGCATGTAGAGAGCATACTTAAAAAACCTAATAAAAATAATTAAATGTATCCAGGAAATAGGAGGTTACCAAGCGCATGAATACTGAAACAATTTGCATGCACCAATCGCATAATGGCAGTTAATAGGCGGCAATAGTATGCCAATTCAAAAATATTTATATATATTTCTATAAATGATTGGGATTTATGTAAAATTATTATATAGTCTATGTTATGGATATGGCCCGACGGCAAAGAAATTATTAAACATACAACATAAGTAATAATTTAATATTTTAGTACGACCTATTTGAACCTTAAATGGCGGAGGACTAGGATATTCAAATTTTATGTAAATTTGAAAGTCGGAAATAAGAATTGTAAAATTGAGGAAGGAGAACCATCACTCGCCTGGCAAATGCCACCATGAGAGGACCCTAAATATTTTAGAGCGTAATACCTTGCTATAACTTGTGAAAGCTGAAGTTAGATTGAATTATTAAATTTCTTAAAGTACTTTGTGATGCTCTTATAAAGCAGAAGTCATTTTCAATTTCAAATAATTTTTGTAACCCCTTGGAAGAGACGATTCCGGCTACCATAGTCCAGGACCACCAGGAGTTGGATCGACATCAGCGGCTTATAAGAAGATTTCGACACGTGAGTGAAAAAATTGAATTAGTGATGGGCGCCCTTAGTGCTTCGAATTACCTAATAATCAAAGCTAGCTCGTCGAAAGGGTTTTCTTATAAATTAAGAATTTAATAAAAAATACTTGCGCAAGTAAATATAGTATTAAAGGTATTTTATTAAAGGAATAATGAATCAGTACATTTCAGAAAATTCTAATAAATCAAAGAAGTATAAAATCTAGGCTATTAAAACATATTCATATGATCTTTAATTTTTGCAATATAATTTGCGATAGTTTGTTGTAGCTCTAATTCACTAGATGAATTGCTCTACTTATTCCATCATGTGCCGAATCTTGCACCCTGAGATAAAATATATATTCAATACAAAGAAATCTACTAGATACTAGAGAATTTAATATATATATTTGGATTATTAGTTGCCAATTTAACAAGCTGATTTTAAGGAACCTATTTTTAATTGAATTGTCCAAGTCGACAAGTATTAGCAAGCTTATATAGCCGCTACATGCAAAAGGATGCATATGTTTTAAAGATAAAGGGGCACATGGTAATGTTTCGTGCTATAAATCTAGAGTATAAAGTTTAGCCTGTGATATTTTACTGACTTCAATTATTGTTCTATTTTTTATATATTATATTTTTATCGCTCTTCATATTTTTTGCCTTGATCTATTTTTTGCAATATTTGTTAATATATGTATCAAATTGTTTATGGTGTGCATTTATTTTAATTCCTCAACACTATAGGATAAGTACCATATATATATATATATATATATATATATATATATATATATATATATTTATTTATTTATTTTTTCAATGAATTACAAGAATTATAGGGAAGCTCATACCGGGGCCTATAAAGATTTTTATGAGACTGTATCCTATTAAAAAACCACGACCTAAATTTTACAATTATATCAAATATTTCATGCTCTACCGACTGATGCCAAGCAGGAGGCTAATCGTTATTTGAATATAAAGAATAACGTCAGAAAGAATAAACAAATTAACTAAATAATGCTGGAGAAATTATAATATTTTTGATTCTAAAAAATAATTTCTCATCAGATAGAAAGATCATCACGGAACTGGAAGAATTATATCATATGATATACAAAATTCAAACGTGAACTGAGTTTGTTAACATTTAAAACAGTTGACATCTTGTACTTGTGATCACTAGTGATCATTGACGAACTGGGAAGAGGCACATCCACTTATGAAGGCTGTGGAATTGCATGGGCTATTGCTGAGTAAGTTCATTCTAATACACTTTAACACTTGAATAGATTCTCATGGTATTTGGCAGGAATATTCTTAACTTTGTTGTAGTTTTGACACTGTGTATTTTTATGAATATTTGACCGAGCGAAGTGAGGTCTAAGATTCAAGTCGACGGTTTGGCATTTCTCTTAATTTTTAAATGTTTGAATGTTTATATGTTTATAATATGTTGCGCATTTACGGCGAAACGCGGTAATAGATTTTCATGAAATTTGACAGGTATGTTCCTTTTTTAATTGCGCGTCGACGTATATACAAGGTTTTTAAAAATTTTGCATTTCAAGGATAATATAAAAGGAAAAAGGAGCCTCCTTCATACGTCAATATTAGAGTAAAAATCAGACTATAGAATTATTCATCATAGATCAGCTGACAAGTGATTACTCAGATGTGTGGAGAAGCCAGTCTATTGCTTTATTTCCATAAGGTCTATAGTTTCAATCAGGTACTTATGGATGAGAATACTGCGTGAGGTCTACTGTTCACAGAACTATTAGTATAATAAGATGATACTCAGATGCAAGCCACGCTACTTATATTTTTTGCTGTCTCAGCGCTTAATTTCTGCCACACTAACTAAACAGGGATCATTGACTTCATCTACAGAAATGATCATAATAATACTGTAAAGCGGGTTGCCTATACTACGCTAATCAGGCGTTTAACGTTCAATATAGTATACCGACTTCAGGCTGTTGAACGGACTAGAGAATTTGTTCCAGTATCTTAAGGAATATTGTTAAGGTAGGCATTTTGTGAACTGAGGTATTATAGTGAGGTCCACGTTATAATGGCAGTGGAGAGATAGGAGAACGGCATTGCCGATTCTCTGCCCTTCTATAGATGATAGCTGATACCGGTTTATCTGATGTGATATTGAGTGTTCATCCTTTTTGAGATAATCAATTTGTTTTACTCGTCGAAAAAATTATAATGGCAGTGGAGAAAGATAGTAGAGCAGCGTCGTCGATTCCCTGCCTTGTCACTGCCTTCTATAGAGGATAGCTGATACTGGTATATCTGATGTGATATTGAGTGTTCATCCTTTTTTGAGATAATCAATTTGTTTTACTCGTCAAAAAAAAAATAAAATGGCAGTGGAGAAAAATAGAAGAGCAGTGTTGCCGATTCTCTGCCTTGTCACTGCCTTCTATAAAGGATAGCAGATACCAGTATATCTGATGTTATGTCATCTGTTCATACTTGTTTGAGATAATCAATTTTTTTTTACTCGTCAAAAAAATTAAAATGGCAGTGGAGAAAGATAGAAGAGCAGCGTTGCCGATTCTCTGCATGTCACTGCCTTCTATAGAGGAGAGCTGATACCTGTATATCTGATGTGATGTCAACTGTTCATCCTTTTTTGTGATAATCAATTATATTTTATTCTTGATAGAAATATGTTTTCAAAGATTGAATAATACATTTTAATAATTGACATTAAATATTTTGTTAGTTTATTATATTTCTACATTGTTGAGGAACGATCTGGCAACTTTGCGGAGCTAGAAGAGGATAGCTGATATTGGTGTATCTGATTCTTACTTAAAATGGTCAATAATATTTTATTCGTCGAGAGAATATATTTATCAATAATTGAATAATAGAATTCCATGATCGAGATATGATATTCTGTTAATTAATCATATTATCTGCCTCCTATAGAGGATAGCTAATACCTGATGTATTATTTAGGGCCGGTTTCCGAGCTCGATTTTTGGCTAAGCTCTAAGCTCTAGACTTTAAACAGCTGGAGTAAAAAATTGGCTTTTCAAAACGGGGCGTAGTCGTAGTCATTGTCAAAGTCACGTTTGAATTAAATTTCAAAAAACTGGAAAATTGAACACAAAATAAAATAAAGAGAAAATAGTGTAAAGTTTCAGCTATTTAAACTTTTTGAAATGTTTAATTTCGTCAAGGAAAAACGTTTCCAATAATAGAAATGAGAAAATAAAAACTGCGACTACGCCCCGTTTTGGGAAGCTAATTTTCTAACTCCAGTTGTTTGAAGTCTAGAACTCAGCTAAATCCCGAGCTCGGAAACCGGGCCTCACTGTTCATTCTTGTTTAAAATATTGAATTATATTTTATACGTCAAGGTAATATATTTTCAAATAATCTAATGATAAATTTACATTATTGACATTGGATATTTTGATATTTTGTTGATTAATAATATTTCTACATTGTTAAAGAAAGATTCAGCAACATCGTAGAGCTGGAGGAGGATAGCGCTATATGCTTTCACTGCGCTATCTGATACAGGTTTATTAATGCGATATTAACTGTTCAAAATAATCAATAATATTTCATCAAGCAAGAAATTATATTTTTCAATAATTCCATAATGAAATTTCTTATTTGAGATGAAATATTCTGTTAATTACTTATCAATTCTACATTGTTAAAAAACAAACTCGCAACAGAACAATGCGAGAAAGAGATAGCGCTATCTGCTTTGTCGAATGGTAGACAAGGATAGCAACACCAATGTTAATCAACCACTGCCATTATAACGTGGACTTTCAACCTTTCAGTATAGGCGGAATGGGAAGCATATTAAGCTAACAGTTAGAGGTGAATTATTTTGAGGTTGGAATTCCCATAGAAGATTCTCGGCTCATTATACAGGGCTTCTCCATTACAAACATACCTCGGGTCAACATACGGGCCAAAAATTGCAGCTGAGATTCTGGAATTTACTTAGGGTCTAACACAGGTTGAGCAAAGTTTCAGTTCTGAGCCCTCTATTGGGAATTTACCTGGGAACTATATATGCAACTCCTGGATGGCTTGAATGTTTAGCGGTGTGTTAACTTGGAAGGATAGGACCCACTTCCCATATAATAATTATGTGTAACGTTTGGGGTGAACTTCTATATTGATGTTCTAGTTATAATTGAATTATAAATTGAGTGTTTAATTGATGAATATTAAGTGACACATAACCTAGCTACATTATTTGGACTGTTGTATAAATTAGAATTGGAACTGTTTTGGGCTTATAAGCCTGTAGTACTTTTTTGTAAGTTGTGTAATTCTGAATTATTAGATAAATAAAATAAATAATGGTAGTGGAGAAAGATAGGAAAACAAAGCTGCCGATCCACTGTCTTGTCAATGCCTTCTATAAACGGTAGCTGATACAGGTTTATTGATGTAATATCAACTGTTCATTCTTGTTTAAAATAAACAATCATATTTTATCATAGAGAAACAATAGCATAAGTTTTTTGTGTAGTTGAGAAGTTGATATTGTTGTAATTATTCATCAAGCCGTTATCTCAAGCTGATTACTGTCAATTTTATATTATCGATTTTTACTGTTTTGACCAGGTAAGATTGTATGAGCGGCACAATATGAGAGACTACCAGCGTCATACAGCTTCACGGGAAAGAACTAAGTGGACTATCAACTTGAGATAACAGTAAAAGTTGCGACATAAACGCCCTATACAATGGGATTTCTACTTATGCTATTGATTGAAAAAGACTAAGAAATTGTCAAAAACCACAGATTTATTGATACTTAGAAAGACCGGTTTCGGTTATTACAACATTGTCAATCTCTGATAAATCTGTGGTTTTTGACAATTCCTTAGACTTTTTCAATCAATAGCATAAGTAGATATCCCATGGTATAGGGCGTTTATGTCGCAAGTTTTACTGTTATCTCAAGCTGATAGTCCACGTAGTTCTTTCCCGTGAAGCTTTATGACGCTGTTAGTCTCTCATATTGTGCCGTTCATACAATCTTACCTGGTCAAAACAGTAAAAATCGGTAATATAATTGACAGTAATCGGCTTGAGATAACAGTAAAAGTTGCGATATAAACGCCCTATACCATGGGATATCTACTTACGCTATCTTTTCCTCTATGATTTTATGAGGCAGGAAATTATATTTTTCAATGATTTCATAATGAATTCTCATGATTAAGATGAAATATTTTGTTAATCAACTAATAATTCTTCATTGTTGAAGGACGATCAGGCAACAGAGCAAAGCGATATAGAGATAGCGCTATCCTCTTTGTTGAATGATGGACAAGGATAGCAATACCATTGCTAATCAAACACTGCCATTATAACGTGGACGTCACTATAGATTTCTATTCATTTTGAATGGTTGTAAAGTTTATTATAGTGCGGTCCACGTTATAATGGCAGTGGAGAAAGATAGGATAACAACGTTTCCGATCCTCTGTCTTGTCAATGCCTTCTATAGACGGTAGCTGATACAGGTCTATTGATGTAATATCAACTGTTCATTCTCGTTTGAAATAAACAATTATATTTTATCAAGCAAGAAATTATATTTTTCAATAATTTCAATAGTTGAGATGGAATATTTTGTTGATTGATTATTAATTCTACATTGTTGAAAGACGATCTGGAAACAGAGCAAAGCGATATAGAGATAGCGCTATCAGCTTTGTTGAATGATAGACAGGGATAGCAATACCATTGCTAATCAAACACTGCTATCAACGTGAGCCCCACTATAGAAGAATATTTTATCCATGTAACAGACAAGCTCTGTAGCAGAAATGCTACAAGCTCTGCAGCGTCAAAATTTCCATTGTTTTGAATATCAATCAAGTATGTTTAGCTGTAAATTCCAGTTCATCGGCACGGAAAATTGTTCACACATGCCTTCATTGATTACAACCGTGGAATACGCTCCCAATATTGTCAACTTCCATCTATATGAAAGAACTAGCTTATAAAACGTACGGGATGGGAAATTCACGAATGACGCATCATCACGTCTGAACTACTGGACTGATTAACTTGAAATTATGCATGTAGGTTCTTGATTGACCAAGGATGGTTATAGGTCTGTTTTAATTTTCTTCAAGATTTCATTACGTCAAGTATTCAGTGTGTCAAGTTTTGGAAATAGACCCTTGCGGAGCACGGGTTACCTGCTAGTCATTCATGTTATATGCAGTCATGTTCATTATTTGTCTGCTGTATAATCCACTTCCATATTGATAGAACATATAAATGGTATATACATAAAAATATACATAAATGGTCAAGTAGAATATAGATAGAATCTGTCTACTCATAAAACCCATATACAGAGTGAGTTATGCATGGGTATGTAAAATACAAAGCGATGTATTCCACTTATTTATTCAATAAATTACTATGAGATATTCATTGCAGACATAAGCTTATTACATATTACATATTACAGATCTAAGGGAATAGATATATTGGCACATATATATATATTACCTACTAGCCGTCAGGCTCGCTTCGCTCGCCATATCCGTTTGGCCAGGGGGCTCCGCCCCCTGGACCCCCGACTGGATCGTCCAGAAATGGAATCAGCGGGCTCGCTTCGCTCGCCTGCATTTTTTATTTGAGCATGCATCAGAAAGTCAAATTACTGAGAAAACGCAGAAGAGCTGTGAAAAACGCTGATTTTGGGCGTATGTTTAATGAAATATTAGTCACCTCATCACAAAATTTTTATACCCTAGCTAAACCTCTGTACCGAATTTAAACATTTTCTGTCTATTACTTGATGAAAGAACTGGGAAAACGCTAATTTTGGGCGTATCTCTGATGTTATTGCAAATTCCTTCTAACACAACATTATTACCCCCTAGCTGAGCTTTTCTACTGAATTTGAACATTTTCTCTTCATTTGTTCTCGATAAATCTGAGAAAAAGTGAAAAAAACCGCTGGACAAACACTAATAATTTTGAGCGTATCTTTGAAGTTATTGCAAATTCCTTTGAACACAACATTATTAACCCCTAGCTGAGCTTTTGTACTGAATTTGAACATTTTCTGTTTATTTGTTCTCGATAAAGCTAAGAAAATGCTAAAAAACGCTGGAAAACGCAACTTTGGGCATATCTTTTGAATTTTTTTCCAAATTCGTTCTTAGTGCGCCTCTAAAGGGCTAACTGAACATACCTACCAAATTTGAACGTTTTTGGTCCGGTAGATTTTTAGTTCTGCGAGTGAGTGAGTCAGTCAGTCAGTGAGTGAGTGCCATTTCGCTTTTATATATATATATATATATCACCTATGCTGCAATAAATAACAACCGTAATCCATTATATGTATATGTATATATTACACCAGTAAGGGATGAGATGTGTGCAAATATATAGATATATTGGAAAGGTAGCTTATTACATGCTCCATTGACCAGTGAATGATAATAGAATGAAAACAGCAATTTCTCACTTGACTGTACGGCAAGCAAAATGTTTTATCTCGAATGTCCAGGGTTCAGGCAGACAATTTATTTTCACGGCTCAGGCTATTGTTTCCAATTTGCTTTTGCAAATTAAAGTACTCTCCAAGTGATAAATTGTTATTGGTATGGCATTGGAAATATGTTTTGGAAGTAGGCCTCCTATATAGTGAGGTTCACGTTGTAATGGCAGTGGAGAAAGGTAGGAAGACAGCGTTGCCGATTCTCTATAATCATGAAATATTCGGCTTTCTATGCAATAATGAGGTCCACGTTATAATGGCTGTGTTTGATTAGCAATGGTATTGCTACCCTTATCTATCATTCAACAAAGCGGATAGTGCTATCTCTTTCTCGCTTTGCTCTGTTACCAGATCGTCTCTCAACAATGTAGAGTTATTAATAATCAGTTAACAAAATATTTCATCTTAATTATGAAAATATTGAAAAATATTATTTTTTGCTTGATATAGTATATTTTGCACCTAGAGCAGAAAATGAGACTTCTCCGGCTCGAAATCGGTATCCAAGTCCGAGGCCGTACGCCGAGGACTAGAAAAGATTGAGCGCCGGAAAAACATTTTTGCCAGTGGTGCGAACGCTATTTTTTGCCACACAGAAAAATAAACAATATATTAATGAGAATAATTGTTTATTAAGTACTTCCAAGAGCAAAAGTGGAAGGTCTAAAGGTGAAAAGGTCAAAAGGTGATAGATCTAGCAAACCTGAGGTAGTCTGAATATCAGGAGATTGTCCAAGTATTTTTATTTTTTATTCTGATTTGTCTAAATAGCCTGAAAGATTATGTTCAATTATGTGGGAGGTTGAGTTTATACTCTTTTATTCTTTCAAATGACAATAAGATGACATTATTTCAAATGTTTCAATTATTGAATAATGAACATAAATAATGAAAAGTTTTTTGATCAGCTGTTTTTTGATGACCTTTCTTAGTTTCATGTTAGCGGCTGGAAAGGGTACTCTTTCCGGCCTAGGCCAGAAAGAAACCCGTTCTGACGTCAGACGAGAGTCATCTGCAAACAATGTCTTTCAGATCTACGTAAGGACTGGAAAACAGCTGCTTTCTGTGCAGTGTGGCGGAAAAATATAATTGATCATTTAAACGACAATGAACCGTTGGTATTACATCAATAAACCTGTATCAGCTACCGTCTATAGAAGGCATTGACAAGACAGAGGATCGGCAACGTTTTTCTTCTATCTTTTTCCACTGCCATTATAACGTGGACCTCACTATATCTGCTGAATCCTAAGCCTTGCCACTGCCTCCTATAGAGGATATCATATTTTATTCGTCTCAAAAATATATTTTCGCCACACCGCACAGAAAACAGCTGTTTTTCCAGTCCTTATGTAGATCTGAAAGACCTTGTTTGCAGACAACTCTCGTCTGACGTGAGAAGAAGGTCTCTTTTCCTGTCTAGGCCGGAATGGTACTCTTTCCAGCCGCTTGGAAGTCCGTAGTTAATAAGTCATCCGCTAGATCGGGCGAGTGTCCACTTTCTTCATCTGAAGTCGCCATGATTCCAGTTCGAATTTCGAATCAAACTAATTCAGCATTTGCTTCGCAACCATTTTATTTGATTATTTATTGTTGATTAGTGCATTCCAAATTTTCAAAAATGCTTGAAGATGACGACGCCCGTACTACCACTAAAATCAAGAGATAGGTACGATAACAAGTAATCTTTATCTATTTTGTCAGCAATGCCTGTAGTGTAGCGAAAAATATCGTTCACACCACAGGCAAAAATGTTTTTCCGGCTCTCAATCTTTTCTAGTCCTCGGCCTACGGCCTCGGACTTGAAAACCAATTTCGAGCCGGAACAATCTCATTTTCTGCTCTAGGTGCGAAATATACTATTTCCAAAAATTAATCATTATATCTCATGAATGAGATTTAATATTTTGTTAATGATATTTCTACATCGTCCATGCTCCGACAAGGTTAGTGCCTGTTGCACAGATAAAAGCCGATCAAGTTTTAATCGTAATAAATTCCATGATAACCAATCAGAAAAGCCGTATTATCAAAAAGGCCTTCTCTGATTGGTTCTCGTGAATTAATCTCGTTTAAGATTCAACCTAAAAATTTAAAATTTAATTGGTTTGCTTTTGTGCAACCAGGCCTTAGTTGATGAAAATTATGATCTGACTGGCACTTGATAGAAGCCTTTCGTACAATACTACTACAATTGCAACAGGATTATACCTATGAGGTTGAATAAATAAAATTAATAAAATAATAAAAAAAAATTTCAAGAATTTGAATCATCTCATTTTCCTCATGTTTCCCAGTAAAAAGCTCCTACAATTTTGAACCATCACAATTTATTCTCTCTCAAGTAGTGAAATTCCTAGTTTTTATGTGAATCTGAAATAAGAATTTCGAAAAGATTAATAGGTAATTATTCGAAGAGAATTGAATATTGGATGAAACCCTAGTCTCCTATGAGCATCCAGGTTCCAGTCAACTCTGATTATTTCCAGCGGGAGAGAAAAAGTCGGAAATAGATTTGAAAGAGGAATTCCAGACTTTAATCTGCTCGTTTACCTGACATTTTTCCAAGAAAAAAAACTTGAAAGCTCTCCTTTTGAAACGGGTCAACAATTTAAACATGGAACCTTTTTGCACTCTGCACTTTTGACAACCGATATCCTAGATGTTCCTCTCTCACTCTCACTCACTCACTTCTCCTTCTCTTTCCTTCCTCTATCTTCCCCAAGCTCTTCTCCTCAACCTCTGCACACTCCAATCATTGAATGACCTCTTTTTTCTCCTCAACTTTCTTTTATCTCCCTCAGCTACACACTCACTCACTCCTTTTCTCTTCTCATCTCTCTCGTTTCTCTCTCCAACTTCTTCACAACCTCTCCATATTCTTCTTCTTCTTCTTCTTTTCTTTTTATTCTCTTTCACCACCTCAACTTTGACACCTTATGCTCCTCAATGCAAGGAACTCGAATCTGCAGACGCATTAGCAAAATTCATTAATGTTCAGGAGATAAGAACCCTTAAATAATTCGTAAAACGCGAATTGATCAGTACATTATTTTTCTTATTTTTCCGGAACAGTTGATATCATTCTAAACAATGCCTTCTTATGATCCTTGATGCGAGAAATTCGAATCTGCAAACGAATTGGCAAAATCCATTACCGTTCAAGAGATAAGAAACCTTAATATGACTTAAAACGCAAATTGATCAGTGCATTTTTTCCAATGTTTTCGGGAGAGATACTATCATTATCAACTATGCTTCATTATGGTCTTTGATGCAAAAACTCTGTATCTGCAAACGGATTGGCAAAATTCATTACCGTTCAAGAGATAAGAACCCTTGAATATGACTTAAAACGCAAATTGATCAGTGCATTTTTTCTAATGTTTTCGGGAGAGATAATATCATTATCAACTATGCTTCATTATGGTCTTTGATGCGAGAAATCTGAATCTGCAAACGAATTAGCAAAATTCTTCACTGTTCAAGAGATAAGAACTCTTAAATATGACTTAAAACGCAAATTGATCAGTACATTTTTTCTAATGTTTTCGGGAGAGATAATATCATTATCAACTATGCTTTATTATGCTCTTTGATGCGAGAAATCTGAATCTGCAAACAGATTGAGAAAATCTCTCCCCTTTCAGATGATATGACCAATTGAATAAACACAAATTGGTCAGTACGTAGTTTTTCTCATTTTCTCGAGAGTGATAAAATCATTATTAAATCTTCTTTCTCATGCTCCTCGATGTGAGGAACTGGAATCTGCAAACGGTTTAGTAAAATTCTCTTCCGTTCAGGAGATATGACAACATGAATGTATTTGAAAACTCAAATTGGTCAGTATATTATAGGTTTTCTCATTTTTTCGTGAGAGTTAAAATCATTATCAAATCTACCTTCTCATGTCCCTTGATGCGAGAAACTGCAAACGGATTAGCAAAATTCTTTCCTGTTCAAGTGATATGACCGCTTATTGTGAAAATGTAAGTAGTTGGTGTAGTCTATACAATGTACAATTAAGAAATGAAATTAAAAAAAAAATTCTTCCATCTCTTTATCATATGATGGAAAGTGAGAATGATGTAAAAAGAAGAATGCGGGAGATGGAGAAGAAGTAAAAAATGAAGGAGTGGCGAGAAAAGGAGAAGATAAAATAGATAGTAAATGAGAGCAGATAAGATGAAAAAAAGCATACAGGAAACGAAGGAGGAAGAACAATACGAATAAGAATAAGCAGAAGAAGAAGAAGAAGAAGAAGAAGAAGAAGAAGAGAGGAGAAGAAGAAGAAGAAGAAGAAGAAGAAGAGAAGAAGAAGAAGAAGAAGAAGAAGAAGAGGAGGAGAAGCGAAGAAGAAGAAGAAGAGAAGAAGAAGAAGAAGAAGAAGAAGAAGAAGAAGAAGAAGAAGAAGAAGAAGAAGATGAAGAAGAAGAAGATGGAAGAAAGAAGAAGAAGAAGAAGAAGAAGAAGAGAAGAAGAAGAAGAAGAAGAAGAGAAGAAGAAGAGAAGAAGAAGAAGAAGAAGAAGAAGAAGAAGAAGAAGAAGAAGAAGAAGAAGAAGAGAGAGAAGAAGAAGAAGAAGAAGAGATGAAAGAAGAAGAAGATGAAGAAGAAGAAGAAGAAGAGGAAGAAGAAGAAGAAGAAGAAGAAGAAGATGATGAAGAAGAGAAGAAAAAACAGTAAAATCTAAAACATCCATCCAACACCAAATCACTCCACCCCAAACCAGCACATCTGTCCTAAACGGTCCTACCCTAACCAAAATCCAGCTTTGTTCAGGGTTCAAAAGCTTTTCAACAATTTTATAGCTACTATACTCAACTCCAACTAATAATATACACGAGTACATATAATATATATATAGATGTAACATATAACTGCAATTAGTAGAACTGTGAATTGGTGAAACGTTGTTGTTTCAACTTTTGTTGCATGTGGAATGTTGCAACTCATTTAGGATCACTAGCCTTTTCCAGGAGGCGCACTGTTCTGATTTTCCGTCTAATTTGTGCCCACTGTGGTTCCACACACAAAACCAAAGGTTGCCGTGAAATCTCCAACTTCTTCAACTCCTTCTTCTGCTTCTATTTCTTCTTCCTCTTCTTCTTCTTCTTCTTCTTCTTCTTCTTCTTCTTCTTTCTTCTTCTTCTTCTTCTTCTTCTTCTTCTTCTTCTTCTTCTTCTTCTTCTTCTTCTTCTTCTGCTTATTCTTATTCTTCCACTGTATTTAACTCATTCACGATCTTATTCCTCTTTCTTGTTGGTGATGTTGTCTGTCTTGTTGGTTCTACACATGTCGTCATCTCCTTCTTCATCTTCTTTTTCCTCTCCTTATATCTTGTTATTCTTCTTCTCCTTTTCCTACATCTTCTGCCGTCTTAATCTTATTCTTCATCTTCTTCTTCACCCCCTGTATTTCACTCCTTCCTCTTCCCATTTCTCTTCTCCACCTGTCTTCATCACCCTCTTCATCTACTTTTTCCTCCCCTTA
This sequence comes from Nilaparvata lugens, assembly GCF_014356525.2. NCBI lineage: Eukaryota > Metazoa > Arthropoda > Insecta > Hemiptera > Delphacidae > Nilaparvata > Nilaparvata lugens. The sequence goes on from NC_052510.1 coordinate 63,766,822, forward strand.
TGTTTTGTTATTCTTCTCCTTCTTCCACATCTTTTTCTTCTTCTTCTTCTTGTTCTTCTCGTATTGAGGAGCATAACGTGACGAAGTTGAGGAGGAGGAGGAGGAGGAAAGAAGAAGAAGAAGAAGAAGAAGAAGAAGAAGAAGAAGAAGAAGAAGAAGAAGAAGAAGAAGAAGAAGAAGAAGAAGAAGCAGAAGAGGGAGAAGAAGGAGAAGAAAAATAATATAAAGAAGAAGGTGAGAATGTGGAGAGGTTGTGAAGAAGTTAGAGAGGAGAAGAGAAAAGGAGAGAAAAAGAGAGATAAGAGAGAGGAGCAGAGAAGCAGGAGGAAGTGGAGTTTTAGGAGTGGGAGAAGGAGGAGAAAAAGGAAGAGTGAAAGAGGAAATAGGTCGTCGAAAGGTTGGAGTGGAGTGCTTTATAGTGGTCAGCTCTAATTGGCTTAAAAGCGGGCGTGCCCTGGCCCTGTCCCATTGTGAAAGCACAGCTCTGATGAGAATCATCAAATCTCTCCAAATATTCTCATTGTGCTTGCAAATTTTCGTTTTGGTTCTCTCACTTCCTCTCTCTCTATCTAGAGTAGGGAGTTAGTGGGAAGGATATTTTGAATATTCTTTCCGAAGAATGGACAGTGATATGTCCAAAGCTACGCCAATTTAGTAGATGCATACACATATTATCTATAGTTATTATATTACAAATTGCTTTTTCATATCATATACAGTTCAATAATTATTTTTCTCAGTCTATATTATGTAAATTCATCTATAACTATGCTTTTGTAAGCTATTGTATATAAGTGTATAGCCAGTATATATTGTTGTAATCTACATGAATAATGTACTCAATCAATCAATCAATCTCTTCCTCATAAATAAAGAACTCTAATCTCATCTCTCTTACTCTCTCATTATCCTCGCTCCTTCCTCCTCCCATCTAGAACTCTCCTATTTTCTATTTCTCTCTAAACTATTCCTCCTAAAATTGAAATCTTATTTTTATAGTGAGGTCCACGTTATAATGGCAGTGTTTTATCAGTAATGGTATTGCTGTCCTTGTATAATTCAACAAAGCGGTTAGCGCTATCTCTTTCTCACTTTGCTCTGTTGTCAGATCGGCTTTCATCTGTAGAATTATAATCAATTGACAAATATTTTATCTCAATTATGGAAACTCATATAAATTATTGAAAGATATAATTGATTTTGAACGAGAATGAATAATTAAGTTACCTCTGTCATCGTACCGTCAAGAAGGCATTGACAAGGCAGTGGGGATCGGCAACCTTGTTCTCCAATTTTTTCCACTGCCATTATAACGTGGACCTCAC
>NC_052510.1:63768246-63854235 GCF_014356525.2 Nilaparvata lugens
TATATTATATAAGGTCGATAAGACAAAAGTTTACTGAACATTTTTTGTCAGAAATGTCGAGTAGAATCTATGGTCAGCGGCTGTTACAACCTTGGTGGGACACCCTTTATATATAGAAGCAAACTCACTGACTGACTGACTCACTCACTCACTCACAGAACTAAAGATCTACCTGACCAAAAACATTCAAATTTGGTAGGTATGTTCAGTTGGCCCTTTAAAGGCGCACTAAGAACGGATTTAGAAAAATTTCCAAAGATACGCCAAAAATCTACGTTTTTCTAGCGTTTTCTCAGCTTTATCGAGAACAAATAAACAGAAAATGTTCAAATTTAGTACAGAAACTAAGCTAGGGTGTAATAATGTTGTGTTAGGAGGAATTTGCAATAACGTCAAAAATACACCAAAAATTAGCGTTCTTCCAGCGTTTTTTGCTTTTTCTCAGATTTATCGAAACAAATGAACAGAAAATGTTCTAATTTAGTACAGAAGCTAAGCTGGGGTGTAATAATGTTGTGTTAGAAGGAATTTGCAATCACGTCAAAGATACGTCCAAAATTGGCGTTTTTTTTTTCTGAGATTTATCGAGAACAAATGAACAGAAATTGCTCAAATCTAGTACAGAAGGTAAGCTAGGGTGTAATAATGTTGTGTTAGAAGGAATTTGCGATAACGTCAAAGTTTCCCCCAAAATAGCGTTTTTCCAGCGTTTTTTTCTGCTTTTTCTCAGATTCATCGACAACAAATTAACAGAAATTGTTTAAATCTAGTACAGAAGGTAAGCTAGTGTGTAATAATGTTCTGTCAGGAAGTATTTGCAATAAAGTCAAAGATACGCCCAAAATCTGCGTTTTTCCAGCGTTTTCTGCGCTTTCTCAGCTTTATCGATAACTTTCTGATGGAATGAAGAATGCTCAAATAATGAAAAATGCAAGCGAGCGAAGCGAGCCCGCTGATCTCATTTTTGGACGATCCAGTCGGTGGTCCAGGGGACGTAGCCCCCTTGCTAGACACATATGGCGAGCGAAGCGAGCCTGACGGTTACTATAGTATACTTATAGTATGGTATGGAATTTATTGTATATGGCAGAGAAAAACTGGGGTCCCACCTTCGCCCTCAAGCGAGGCGATTTATCAATTAATCATTCTCACTCTCTCTCTCTCTCTCTCCCATTATTTCTCTCCGATCTCTCCAATTTATGTAGATGGATAACAATATTATTATCTATAGTTATCACGAATTGCTCTTTTCATATCATATACAGTTAAATAATTATTTTCTCAGTCTATATTATGTATTTTCATCTATAATTTTGCTGTATTGTAAGCTATTGTATATAAGTGTTTAAGACAGTATAAATATAAAGAATAATAAGATGAATTATCTCTTGAAAATGGCATAAATTTCCGAAACATGCTTTGATAAAATATTTCTAAAAGGGTACTGAGATTTTTATTTTTCCTCATATTTATATTAGAAGTAACCCTATACAGAGAAGAGGAAAAGCCAGTATATTTATGTCCGAAACATGTTCTGATAAAATATTTCTAAAAGGGTACTGAGATTTTTATTTTTCTTTATATTCATATTACAAGTAGCCCTATACAGAAAAGAGATAAAGCTAGTATATATTGTAATCTACATAAATAAATTACTCAATCATCAATCCATCTCTAATAAATCTCTCTCTCACTATCTCTCCGTCTCTTTCAACAACATAACTCTCTCTAACCATTACAACTAATTGCAACGGAATCAGAAATGGCCCCCGATTTTCCACAAGGATTTCCACGACCGGTTTTCCACAAGGATTTCCACGGCCGGTTTTCCTTTCTGAGAAAGCCCCAATGTTGATTCTACGAATCACGAATCAGAGCTGGACCGCTGGAATTCTGCCCAGTCAGTATTTGCTGGAATTCCAGGCTGGCTGAAGAACATTATTTCCTGGTGAGGAGGCGGAGTGGAGACCTCTGTTGAATTTTCAGAAGTGGGTCGAATCTGTTGAGTGATTTGAATGACTAGAGTGATGTCCACGTTATAATGGCAGTGTTTGATTAGCAATGGTATTGTTATCCTTGTCTATCATTTAACAAAGTGGAAAGCTCTATCTTTTTCACCAGAAGTTTTTCAAAAACTAGTCCCCAAACAATTCAGCATAGGTGTATCACCAGAGGAACTGAATTCCGGGCGAAATCTTTCATTCTGTATTTATAAGAACTTTTTTCTTATTTTTACCTCTACTATCACGTATCAAATTATTTTATCATATATTGAAAAACATCCTCTATTCGAGGGATGATCGCATGCGCGCTTGTCGTATTGATGACTTCGCTACAACCTAACCTCACAAATGTGAAACGTTCAATCCAACTCACTCACTGACTGACTCACTCACTCGCAGAACTAAAAATCTACCGGACCAAAAACGTTCAAATTTGGTAGGTATGTTCAGTTGGCCCTTTAGAGGCGCACTAAGAAATCTTTTGGCGATATTTTAACTCTAAGGGTGGTTTTTAAGGGTTTAAAGTTCGTCTTTTAGCATGTATATTCTTCTTATTCCAATATCTTAAAATTATAATTGAAATGTCATACCATATGTTAATATAGAACTATAATCTAGAGAGAGTACCTCTTCGAAACAGTAGTTCTGGTAACTAAATTAAAAATTAATTTAGTACTTTGACTCTCTGATGGAATGAAGCATGCTCAGATGAAAAATGCAGGCGAGCGAAGCGAGCCCGCTGATCTCATTTTTGGATGATCAAGTCGGGGGTCCAGGGGGCGGAGCCCACTGGCTAGACGGATATGGCGAGCGAAGCGAGCCTGACGGCAAGTGTTTATAATAAATTTATGATAATTATTATGTTTATTGCATTATGTTGATGTTTTATAACATAAAAGGTTATGTCTGTCAATGTTTTGGAAGGTGAATGGCGTGGTTGGGAGTTTGGCTTCTTTCTTCTAAAATTTAATAAGCTGATTTTATTAAAAATGTTTTTATAATTTCACATTATTCCATTCTGATCATTCAATAATTAATTATTAATTTTGATAATTTTATATACCAACTCAGAGATCGTAACTAATCCAACAAAAACGTTAACCGCGCATGAGCAGCTATTGGTTAGTTCGCCCAAGGAACTTGCCAAGCTCGAGCTCTGCTACTTGGTCTGTTCGCGTTCCGCTCTTGCTGACCGGCGATCATCTATCGATCTGCTCGAGTGACGTTCGATTGCGGAGCAGACCGTAATAGTCTGTACACACCTTATGATTCAAACATAAGATTGTTTTATTGAACCAGAGATTTACTGAATCTTTGGTTTAAATTGCGGAGCAGAGCGTAAGTCTGTACACACCTTATGATTTAAACATAAAGCTGCGTACACATATTCGTGCTTCCAACCCGCACCGAGCACGCTCCTCCCTCGTACCGCCCTCGTACCACCATCGAACCACAGTCGCACCGCCCATGCACCCATCATGAACGTTACGGAAGATGTTAGATCTTCTCGCGTTCCCCGGTCGAACCACTGTTGCTCGCCGGTCGATCATCAATCGCTCTGCTGGAGTGACGTTCGGTTGCGGAGCAGAGCGACAGTCTGTACGCACCTTAAGATTGTTTTATTAAACAAGGGATTAATTTAATCTCTGGTTCAGATTGCGGAGCAGAGCGTAAGTCTGTACACACCTCATGATTTAAAAATAAGATTGTTTTATTAAACCAGGAATTAACTAAATCTCTGGTTTAAAAATATGATTATTCACATTGGTTCAGTGTAAATCTCCTTCACCAAAGCAATCAAATGTGTTTGGTGGCAAGGGCTTATTGACCGAGCGAAGTGAGGTCTAAGATTCAAGTGGACGGTTTGGCATTTCTCTTAATGTTTAAATGTTTCAATGTTTCAATGTTCAAATGATTGAATGTTTGAATGTTTGAATGTTTGAATGTTTGAATGTTTAAATGTTTATATGTTGCGCATTTACGGCGAAACGCGGTAATAGATTTTCATGAAATTTGACAGGTATGTTCCTTTTTTAATTGCGCGTCGACGTATACACAAGGTTTTTGGAAATTTTGCATTTCAAAGATAATGTAAAAGGAAAAGGAGCCTCCTTCATACGCCAAATATTAGAGTAAAAAATGACGATAGAATTATTCATCATAAATCAGCTGGCAAGTGATTACACAGATGTGTGGAGAAGCCCAAAGACCTTAAAGATGCATAGACTCACATGCAGCGCGCGTGTCGTACTTGGAATTGAAATCCGCCATTGAGGGGGGCAACCTATAAGATTATTATTTACATATCAATGCTTTTGTAATCTATAATATTACAAACATATAGATATAATATTTCGAGCTAAAACACCCCAATGGCGGCCTTCAATTTCAAGTAAGAGCTATCATTGGGAAGGCATAGGCATTGTGGGTCTCTCTTTAAGGTCTATCTCTAAGGTCTGTATATCTCTTTAAGGTCTTTGCAGAAGCCAGTCTATTGCTGTATTTCTATAAGGTCTATAGTTTCAATCAGGTACTTGTTGATGAGAATACTGCGTGAGGTCTACTGTTCACAGGACTACCAGCAGAGCAATAGGCCTCTGAAAGGATCACTTGTGGTTTAAGAGGGGTTCCGAACCCAATCGATATTCGCTTTGATCGGGTAGGCATATAGTGGAACATGATCTCTGCCACATATAATGGAATAGTGATGCTTGATCACTAAAGTAGCAATCTGTTCACTCTGTCAGTGATATTAGAAAGAAGAGCATTAATGTTACTCCATACCCAATACTGCCACTATAAACTGAATCACACAGGCTTAATAGCACTGATATCACTTGTACGTTTCACTAGAAATTGTCATTATTGTTTGTATGGGAAACTCTGGTGTTATACATGGAGGATTGCTGCCAGAGTAGAGTGGGTAGCACTATAGTGCAGCTCAAAGGAATCCAATAAGGCTGAAACTAAGACTCTGCTCTGTGGTGAACAGAATTTGCATGTGTTTGATAGGCTCCTAAACCACAGATTCAACACAACATGACTTGTTGCTTGTGATTCGTAGCAGTTAGGTCACACTACAGTGAGGTCAACGTTATAAAGGCTGTGTTTGATTAGCTATGGTATTGCTATCTATGTCTATCATTCAACAAAGCGGATACTGATATCTCTTTCTCGCTTCGCTCTGTTGCCAGATCGTCTTTTAACAATGTAGAATTGATAATTAATTAACAAAATATTTCATCCTAATTAGATAGATAATTATATTAATTAGATTATTAGTCTAGTTAATTATATGTTTACATTGTTGAAGAGCAATCTGGCAACAGTGCGGAGGTGGTAGAGGATAGAGCTATCTGCTTTGTCGAATGATGGACAAGGATAGCAACACCAATGTTAATCAAATACTGCCATTATAACGTGGACCTCACCACAGCCTAACGAGCCTTGTGAAATCGTAAAATGGATGCCTTGTGAAATCGTAGCTGAATTAGACTAAGTTAGCCTGCTGAGTTGGGCTAGCCTAATGGAGATCCCACACCTACTGTACACACAGAGCTACGTTATCTGCAATATTCAACAGGATTCCTTTCAGAAGACGTGAGTAGAGCGTTCTAAATGCAGTTATAAGGAGAACTCCAACTAGCGTCATATGTGAAGCTCTATGTGCAGAATAGAGCAAGGGTGGTCATTCGATTAACAGCTCTCTTAAGTGACAGAGAGAGAGAGAGAGAGAGAGAGAGAGAGAGAGAGAGAGAGAGAGAGAGAGTGAGAGAGATAAAGGTTGCTTGGGAAAGAGGGATTAGATTAGATTAGATAAGATTTCTTTATTTATATATGTTACAATATTTACTGGCTCATACACTAATTTACATTAAATGACGATAATGCTAGTTATTCAACGAATTTCACAAAGTATAAATAATTAACCAATGAGAATAAATAATATAGAATGCAGTTAGAATAACTATAATATAATAATGTGATGTAACTTCATAAATCGGCGGTGTTTCAACAAATAATTGTCGATTCTTTTAGAAGGATATAAAATATCCTTCTCATTAACACACGAACGGGTTGTGATGAATTAGAGCTGTTGGGAATTATAACTCGAAGTAACGTTCAAATAAGAAACTCTACTTAATAAGTTAAAAACTAGTTGATTTGAATGGAGAGATCGGAGTGAGAAGAGAAATAGGGAGTGAGAGAGATCGTGGAAGAGAGTAGGAAATCAGAGGGTAAAATAGAGATACATAGTTTTTGAGAATTAGAGAATTAGACAGTAATGGCGAGAGAGAGAGGAAGTGAGAGAGAGTTAGAAATCAAAGAGTGAGATAGAGAGAAATAGTTTTGAGAATGAGGAATAAGATACTGCTGCTGAGAGAGTGGGTGGGAGGTTAGGGAGGGAAGAGAGAAAGAGAGTGGTTAGAGCTAGAGGTTAGGGCTAGAGGTTAGGTTAGGGAGAGAGTGAGTGAGTTGGAAAGAGAGGTATTATGAGGGAGAAAGTGGAGGAAGAGTGTCTCTCTTCCACTGGAGAAGTAGCTCTGTATGGATTTCATGATTTCCTTTGTCCGTTTACACCCTGGTAACTTCATTTCCTCATATTGTCTTTGTAACATGTGATATATCTCATCTCACATACGCATTCTCCTTCTAATTGTTCTATAAGTTGATCAGAATAATCCACACCTACACTATCATGGTTTTCTTCTGTAAACTCTTAAGTGAATAATATCAGTATTGTGAAGGTATTTTGTATGGAGTGATAGCCCCACGTTGTCGAAGCCAAATTTTATGTGAAGTTATTGACCGAGCGAAGTGAGGTCTATGATTCAAGTCGACAGTTTGTCCTTTCTTTTAATGTTTAAATGTTTAAATGTTTTCGCCACACTGCACAGAAAGCAGTTGTTTTCCAGTCCCTACATAGATCTGAAAGACATTTTTTGCAGACGACTCTCGTCTGACGTGAGAAACAGGTTTCTTTCCGGCTATGGCCGGAAAGAGTACCCTTTCCGGCCGCTAACATGGAACTAAGAAGGGTGAAAGAGAAATGGTTTTTAGCATTGAGAGTTAATGTATCGGATTCTCGGATAGATATTCCAAGCCAGGGCAGAGCTTAGAGATGAGTGTGCTAAAACAGCTGATCAAAAAACCTAGAATCAAAACATTCATAATTATATCATCTTATAGACATTTGAAAGAATAAAAATGTATGAACTCAACCTCCCACATAATTGAACATAATCTTTTAGGTTATTTAGACAAATAAAAAAAAAAAAAAACTTGGACAATTTTCTGATATTCAGATTACCTCAGATTTGCTGGAACTATGACCTTCCACTTTTGCTTTCGGAAGTGCTTAATGAACAATTATTCTCATATTATATTGTTTATTCTTCTGTGTGGTGAAAAATAGCATTCACACCACGGGAAAAAATGTTTTTCCGGCTCTCAATCTATTCTAGTCCTCAGCCTACGGCCTCGGACTTGAAAACCGATTTCGAGCCGGAAAAGTCTTATTTTTGGCCCAAGGTGCGAAATATACTATCAAATGTTTATAATATGTTGCGCATTTACGGCGAAACGCGGTGATTGATTTTCATGAAATTTGACAGGTATGTTCCTTTTTAAATTGCGCGTCGACGTATATACAAGGTTTTCGAGATTGTTGCATTTCAAGGATAATGAAGAAAAGAAAAAGAAGCCTCCTTCGTACGCCAATATTAGAGTAAAAATCAGACTATAGAATTATTCATCATAAACCAGCTGTCGAGTTGATTATAAATTGCAAGCAATTACGCATGCAATTCAGTATCTCAATGTTAGTTGGTAAAAAATCAGCTGTTGTGTAGACTATAAATTGCATGCCTCATTGAATGCAATTTTTATGCACTATTAGAAGGACTATTGGTTGCGTGTAATAACGCATGCTATTAATAACTAAAATAGCATAGTATTGTCTCTCGAACTTTCTCTGCTTTGAACTCGGGCTGTCCTGTTGCCAGTATGTCTTGAAGGAGATTAGCTTTTGATGTTAGCATTCTTGATACACCAACCCGAACAGCCATTAGCCATTTTCACACCGATATCTCGCCGACACGACATACAGACAGGATTTACTCTGATGGACAGTATAAGAGGAGGCTGCGATCTATAACTGCGCGAGGTCTACTGTTCACAGAACTACTAGTAATATTCGGGAGATGAATACCTTCACAGCTGATTTCAAAATCTTGTAACGAGTCAATATTGTGTGGAGTTCTTATTTTTCAGAACATCCAAGAAGATTTGATTCGAGAAATAGACAGTGATGAACTTATTTTATCCCATTTTGGATGTATTGGACACTTCTAATAGATAGTCACTGTTTAATTGGATAGTTACTAATTAACTTCAATCTCTGCAACTCGAAACTGAACTAACTACAATGGAAACTGGAGTGCTGATGAATTGAGAAACTAATTTGATTGCAAAGTTAATTTCAAGTGGTAGGCTGATCAAGTTGCTGACTCAATCAACTAATCAATTTGATGACGTAATCAATAACAGCTGTAGGTGATTTGAACTTGATGGATGATTACAAATGCTATCAACAGGAGTATTTTGAATGATTGAGTTTGGCAAACTTTGGCTCAACTTTATTTGAGTTACAGTTATCTAGAGTGGGAGTGAATCAAGTTTGTTAGTTGATTGATAGGTTAGATTGATTTTGATATACAACCAACCTCAACACCAACTTGCCCCAACGTTGGATAGGACACACATTACTTGGCTATGCATTCCTGGCCTCCACGGTCTCCTGACATAACACCGTGTGATTTTTCTCCTGTGGGGATACGTTAAAGATCGTGTTTATGTGGCTCCCTTAGCACTTGAATCTCGGGGACCGAGCTTCGCTCTGGAGTACAAAAGCATAACAAATTTATTACGAAAGAAGAAATCATAATATTATTCATAGTTCATACAGGAATGCCTTATCTAATCACATTAAATTGAGATTAATTTCCAGAGGAATGCAAAAATAATTTCCCTCACAAAGGCCCGGTTGCACAAAAAACCGGTTAAATTTTTATCCTGATTAATTTTACGTGACACTTTTTGTGTAGTTGAGAAGTTGATATTGTGGTAATTATTCATATTGAATGAAAAAGACTAAGAAATTGTCAAAAAACCACTGATTTATTGATAATTAGAAAGACCGGTTTCGGTTGTTACACCATTGTCAATCTCTGATAAACTAAAACTAAATACAAGAGCAGCAGAATTTATACTAGAAGGCGAGTACTGCTATTGGTCGAGGGCATGAACGCCTGCCATTGGCCTAGCTAGAGCCTAGCTATTGTAGACGAAGCTAGAGTCTAGCTAGGCCAATGACAGGCGTTCATGCCCTTGACCAATAGCAGTACTCGCCTACTAGTATAAATTCTGCTGCTCTTGTATTTAGTTTTAGTTCATCAGAGATTGACAATGGTGTAATAACCGGAACCGGTCTTTCTAATTATCAATAAATCAATGGTTTTTTGACAATTTCTTAGTCTTTTTCTTTCAACTTCACGTGAACCGAATCAGAGAAGACCATTTCAAAAAGATGGATCTACTGGAATGAATTAGGATTGAGAATAACCCGAATTTTTTTCAACATCATTGAATGATTACAAAAGTTCAACAGCTGAGTCATAATTTTGACACAGTCCCACACTCATGAACTCGCTCACTCACTTCCTTCACCAACAGACCACGAAATAATTATTATCAGCTGTTTTCCAAGGATGAATAATAATTATCCTTTTAATGTCCTTCAGCGAGTTTTCCCAGGGATGAGACCTAGTGCAATCGAATCTTTTATATTATAAACCTACTATGTTCTGAATTTCGTGAGAATCGTTAGAGCCGGTTTCGAGATCCGGTGAAATACATACATATAAACATCCAAACATCTGAACATATAAACAGAAGTTGCTCGTTTAATAGTATAGGATATTGAGAACTGGAAACCAGGATAACTGATGCAGTAGCTACGTCCGAAAGACATCTTGCGAACAGTCTGGGATGAATTTGGCTACCGTCAAAGATGTCGTCCGAGCCTCAAAAGGAGGGCACATAGAACACTTATAATACATCATCATAAACTTGATACTTCTGTGAGTAAAATTGGTTAGTGTGTACCATTTTTGACCGAGCGAACTGAGGTCTAAGATTCAAGTCGACGGTTTGGCATTTCTCCTAATGTTTAAATGTTTATATGTTGCGCATTTACGGCGAAACGCGGTGATAGATTTTCATGAAATTTGACAGGTATGTACCATATTTAATAGCGCGTCGACGTATATACAAGGTTTTTGAAAATTTTGCATTTCGAGGATAATATAAAAGGAAAAAGGAGCCTCCTTCATACGCCAATATTAGAGTAAAAATCAGACTATAGAGTTATTCATCATAAATCAGCTGACAATTGATTGCACAGATGCGTGGAGAAGCCAGTCTATTGCTGTATTTCCATGAGGTCTATAATTTCAATCAGGTACTTGTGGATGAGAATACTGCGTGAGGTCTACTGTTCACAGTACTACTAGTTTAAAATTGAGTCATTCTTTCTGAAACACCCGATATTTATCAGATTCTTTATTCAGAAACTATAAAATGTTTCTATGTTGTAAATCCATTGTTTCTCTATGAAAGCAAAAAGTTCTCGTGAGGTCCACGTTATAATGGCGGTATCTGAATAACATTGGTATTGTTATCCTTGTCTATCATTCGACATTAGGAATTATGATTATGACATTATGACATTAGATTATGCTGTAATGAGAATCATATTTATGTTTAATTGTTCTGCAAACAGCTGTTTACCGGCTTGATTTCATGCATGGAAAACACCTGAGTGACTGCCAGTTTCATTCAAACCTTGAATGACTATGACAAATTTCCCTTGACGAATAAAATATAATTGATTATCTTAAACAGGAATGAACAGTTGATATTTCATCAGATATGCCGGTATCTGCTATCCTCTATAGAAGGCAGCGGAAAGGCAGAGAATTGGCTACACCGTTCTCCTATCTTTCTCCACTGCCATTATAACGTGAACCTCACTATAAGCTGCCTCCATTGATCCAGGTTTGCCAACCTGAGTGAAGAATGTGTTTCAGCTTAAGAGAAGCAGCCACCTAAATCTTTACCCACTCATAATAATATTTCATCCTTAGCGTTATTGCTCCGTCTCCTTCCTATTTTTCATTTTCTTCTTATAATTTTTCATCTTCCTTCTTATAATTTTCCATTTTTCTCTGCTCACTGCACCACAGTGTCATTATTTTCCCATATATGTAGTTCACACACACACGCTTTTCTGAGATTCGATTCATTCTAAACTGACAGCATGCCTTTCGAAATATCACTATTGCTTCTCATTCAGCAAACACTGACAGAGTAAATAGTGAATCCGCTTTACTGAGGTTCGTTTCGAAATAAAGCTTAATAGTGAGGTCCACGTTATAATGGCAGTGTATTGCTATCCTTGTCTATCATTCTACAAATCTGATAACGCTATCTCTTTCTTGCTTTGCTCTGTTGCCAGATCGTCTTTTAACAATGTAGAATTAATAATTCATTAACAAAATCTTGCAACTTGATTATGAGAATTCATTATGGAATCATCGAGAAATATTATTTCTTGTTTGATGAAATATAATTGATTATTTGAACGAGAATGAACAGTTAATATTACATCAATAAACCGGTATCAGTTACCCTCCATAGAAGGCATTGACAAGACAGAGGATCGGCAACGTTGTTCTGCTATCTTCCTCCACTGCCATTACAACGTGGACCTTACTATAAGCTGCCTCCATTGATCCAGGTTTGCCAACCTGAGTGAAGAATGTATTTCAGCTTAAGAGAAGCAGCCACCTAAATCTTTACCCACTCATAATAATATTTCATCCTTAGCGTTATTGCTCCGTCTCCTTCCTATTTTTCATTTTCTTCTTATAATTTTTCATCTTCCTTCTTATAATTTTCCATTTTTCTCTGCGCACTGCACCACAGTGTCATTATTTTCCCATATATGTAGTTCACACACGCACGATTTTCTGAGATTCGATTCATTCTAAACTTACAGCATGCCTTTCGAAATATCACTATTGCTTCTCATTCAGCAAACACTGACAGAGTAAATAGTAAATCCGCTTTACTGAGGTTCGTTTCAAAATAAAGCTTAATAGTGAGGTCCACGTTATAATGGCAATGTATTGCTATCCTTGTCTATCATTCAACAAAGCGGATAGCGCTATCTCTTTCCCGCTTCGCTCTGTTGCCAGATCGTCTTTTAACAATGTAGAATTAATAATTCATTAACAAAATCTTGCAACTTGATTATGAGAATTCATTATGGAATCATCGAGAAATATTATTTCTTGTTTGATGAAATAAAATTGATTATTTTGAACGAGAATGAACAGTTAATATTAACTCAATAAACCGGTATCAGTTACCCTCCATAGAAGGCATTGACAAGACAGAGGATCGGCAACGTTGTTCTGCTATCTTCCTCCTCTGCCATTATAACGTGGACTCACTATAGCAACATAATTATATCAACTTTGATGTATTATTAACTGCTTTATATTAATAGGGTATCGCTGTAATTTCCTCAGATAGATATTCAAATATCAATTAATTCGGAGGAAGAAAACATATTCAAAAACGGGAAATAAATGTGAAATCCTGGAGAAAAAAATTTTAGAAGAAGAGATAGAGTGATAGAAAAACTGACACGGAAGAAGAATAAATGTTGAAAAACGGGAAATGAATGTAACAACATCTACTTTATAGTTTCTTTATTGATTCTTAGAATAAGTACATCATCAAAACGATAGGGAGGGAAAAAATAAGGTAACAATGTACTATTCCTCTCCCAAATTCAGATAACTTGCAGAAAGAATGTTAGAAAAAGAGATAGAGAATAGAGAAACTGACAAGGAGGAAGGAAAAATGTTCAAGAACGGGAAATAAATGTGACAACATAGAGAAAGAATGTTAGAAAAAGAGATATTGACTAGGGAAACTGACAAGGAAAAAGAAAAAAAAATCAAAAACGGGAAATAAATGTGACAACATTAAGAAAGAATGTTAGAAAAATAGAAAGAGAGATAGGGAAACTGACAAGGAGGGAGAAAAAATGTTCAAAAACGGGAAATAAATGTGAAATCATGGAGAAAAAATTTTAGAAAAAGATATAGAGAGATAGTAAAACTGACAAGGGGGAAAAATGTTTCAGAACGGGAAATAAATGTGACAACATTGAGAAAAATGTTAGTAAAAACATAGAGAGATGAAAAAACTGACAAGGACGAAGAAAAAATGTTCAAAAACGGGAAATAATTTGACAAAATTGAGAAAGAATATTAAAAAATGAGAAAGAGAGATGGGAAAACTGACAAGAAGGGAAAAAATGTTTAAGAACGGGAAATAAATATGACAACATTGAGAAAGGATGTTAAAAAATAGAAAGAGAGATAGGGAAACTGACAAGGAGGAAGAAAAATGTTCAAAAACGGAAAAAAAAAGTAAATTCGTATGACTTTTGTTGGTGGGGAGTTCCTTGCGGGAAGGTCCCACCGCCTGAATATATAATTTAAGCCGTCAATGGGCCTTACGACTGTCATACTTCAGCGGGGGCCGACAGTTGAACGTGCTCATCCGATAACACGGGAGTGATCTGGTTGAAAAACTTTTGGTATTGAGAGAGTTTGAACGGGAAATAAATGTAACAACATTGAGAAAGAATGTTAGAAAAAGATATAGAGAGATAGTAAAACTGACAAGGAGGGGGAAAATGTTTAAGAACGGGAATAAATGTGACAACAAGGAGAAAAAATGTTAGTAAAAGATAATATAAAGAGATAGTAAAACTGACAAGTAGGGGAAAAAATGTTTGAAAATTGGGAATAATTGTGAAAACATAGAGAAAGGTGGAAATAGATAGAGATAGAGAAAAGAGGTGAAAGAGAAAGAGGAAAGTAATACCACATGACTGGTGTGAAAGGAATGAAGTAGTTGCTGGTTGTAAAAGCTGATTAAGATGGAAGCCAGCAGCGGGCGGACATTTGAAAAGAAGGTGGTTCTATTTTGTACAATTGCGGAAATACGCTCCATATAGAAAGGGGGAACCACGTGTGGAGATAGGCAACTGTATGGAGGAAGAATGCTTGGAGAAGAAGAAGAAGTGGGAGAAAGAGAAGAAGAAAAATACAAAGAAGAAAGAGGTTTAAAAGGTGCACTTTATTCTGGAGCGTCCACTAAATCCTTGGTGAGAAGTAAAGCTTGCCTTCAGATTGTGCAGGAAAAAGTAGAGTTTTCTTTGTTCCTTCTTCTTCTCATTACTATTATTCTTTTTCATCCTCTTGTTCTTCTTGTTTTTCTTCTTCTTCTTTCCTTCCTGCTCTCCCTCATCCCTCTTCTTCTTCTTTTTCATTGTCTTCCTCTTAATATTTTTCTTCCTCTCTTCCTGCTCACCGTCCTCCCTCTTGTCTACCTTCTTCTCCTTCTGCTCTTCCTCCTTCTCCTTCGTTTTCTCCTTCTGCTCTTCCTCCTTCTCCTTCGTTTTCTCCTTCTGCTTTTTCTCCTTCTCCTTGGTTTTCTCCTTCTGCTCTTCCTCCTTCTCCTTCGTTTTCTCCTTCTGCTCTTCCTCCTTCTCCTTCGTTTTCTCCTTCTGCTCTTCCTCCTTCTCCTTCGTTTTCTCCTTCTGCTCTTCCTCCTTCTCCTTCGTTTCCTCCTTCTGCTCTTCCTCCTTCTCCTTCGTTTCTCCTTCTGTTCTTCCTCCTTCTCCTCCGTTTCTCCTCCTGCTCTTCCTCCTTCTCCTTAGTTCTCTTCTTCTTCTTCTTCTTCTCTTTCACTCTCTTCTTCTTCCTTATCTTCTTGTTCTTCTTGTTCTTGTTCTTCTTCATCTTCTTCTTCTTCATCTTCTTCTCCATCTTCTTCTTCTCATTCTCTTCCTCATTCTCCTCCGTTTTCTCGTTCTGCTCTTCGTCCTTCTCCTTCGTTTCCTCCTTCTGCTCTTCCTCCTTCTCCTTCGTTTTCTCCTTCTGCTCTTCCTCCTTCTCCTTCGTTTTCTCCTTCTGCTCTTCCTCCTTCTCCTTCGTTTTCTCCTTCTGCTCTTCCTCCTTCTCCTTCGTTTTCTCCTTCTGCTCTTCCTCCTTCTTCTTCATTTTCTCCTTCTGCTTCTCCTCCTTCTCGTTCGTTTTCTCCTCCTGCTCTTCCTCCTTCTCCTTCGTTTTCTCCTTCTGCTCTTTCTCCTTCTCGTTCGTTTTCTCCTTCTGCTCTTCATCCTTTTCCTTCGTTTTCTCCTTCTGCTCTTCCTCCTTCTCCTTTGTTTTCTCCTTCTGCTCTTCCTCCTTCTCCTTCGTTTTCTCCTTCTGCTCTTCCTCCTTCTCCTTCGTTTTCTCCTTCTGCTCTTCCTCCTTCTCCTTAGTTTTCTTCTTCTTTCTCTTCTTCTACTTTTTCACTCTCTTCTTCTTCTTTATCTTCTTGTTCTCCTTCTTCTACTTTTTCTTCTTCTTCTTCTTCTTCTTCTTCTTCTTCTTCTTCTTCTCCTTCTCCTTTTCCTTCACCTCCTTCTTCTTTTTCTCTTCTTTTCTTTTTCAAAGCAAGCAGCTCTCACCTTAGAAACTTGGCACTGGCAATTCGTCTTGACAGTCCGTTCCTTTACAATTTGTGGGGAAACAACAGTGATAGGAAGAGAAAAGCGTGGAAAATACAGGAAAATGTTTTTCTGTCGAAATACAGGAGTCCAATCAAGGAAAATTGGAGTGTGTTATCAATTAAAGGGATGAGATTGTGATGAGGGAGAAACAAAATGGAGAATAGACGTGAGGAAAGAATGAAGGTAGAGCCTATGCAATCACTCAAAATATACTTGTAACTATAAGTTGTTGTCCATGTTATGTATAATTTTTTTGAGAAATAATAATGATATTTTTGTCGAGTCATTCAATTTCAGCTGGTTTTCATGCAAGAAATCAAGCCGGTAAACAGCTGTTTGCAGAACAAATAAACGTATGATTCTCATTACAGCATACTCCACTGTAATGAAACCATATAATATCATTATTATGTTTTTGTTATACTTACCCAATTGCAGCTGTTTTTCATGCATATTAAATCAAGCTGGTAAACAGCTGTTTGCAGAACAAGAAAACATGTGATTTTCATTACAGCATACTATACTGTAAAGAGATCATATGTTCTCTTTACAGACGAGTATGTTAGGACTCTACTGAGTCCTAATAACATCTGAGTAATTAATATACTAACTCAAATGATTGAAGAACTCATTTAAGGAGTTTCAAGTTATAAGAACTCATCTGAAATCTTATAATTTAGGCCGTTATTATTTTATTTAAGCTCGAAGGGTCTGTCTATTATGAACTAGGCGCTATGGGCTCGGTCATGTTAATAGAATGCAGTAGCTCGAGCTGCAGCAGATAATTTTTTTCTGTTTCTCAGCAATATTATTCTTTCTCAGATAAGTATGACAAAAATATTGTATGTAACTTGTACGGTAACGTATTTACCGCATTCGTATGATAATTCTGCCCTCAACTACGTTTCGGGCAGAAACAATCATACTTATGCAGTAAATTATTGTTAGCGGACTTGTTACATAAAGTACTATTCCTTCACAGTCGAGTATGTTTCCTAGTTCCGAAATAGGAACAGCATAACTGCTGCAAAAAGAACACCTTCAGCGCTCCAGGAGAAGTTTTGTCAACTTCCACAAATTCCTGATGCACAATTTGTAAACTAGTGATGTTTGTATAATGCATGTAGTAGCTTCAGCACACGTGGGTCAAAGTTAGTAGACAGAAGGTTGGTCACTCATCTATAGTATTTTAGTTGAAATGCAATTGGAGTGGGGGAACTGCA
Source organism: Nilaparvata lugens (assembly GCF_014356525.2). Classification (NCBI taxonomy): domain Eukaryota; kingdom Metazoa; phylum Arthropoda; class Insecta; order Hemiptera; family Delphacidae; genus Nilaparvata; species Nilaparvata lugens. The sequence continues at coordinate 63,785,175 of NC_052510.1, forward strand.
GCCGTGACGTAGGCTGTAGTACAGAGTAGGCAGAATATCGCATTCTTGAAAATCATACGGTGACCTATAGTCAAATTATATAACACAAACATTTTCTGACATGCAAGCTTTCTGTTTCTGCTTCACAATAATTATCAAAACATTTGAATAATACAAACATTTTGCAATATAAAAGAAAAAAACCCACCTCCTAACCTCCCCTTAAGGTTTCTTTATCTTCTAGGTCGTGTTTATATTATTTTGTTTGTAGTTTGGCTATACATCAGCTTGTGAATTTCGGGGATGAGATATTTTGATTCTCGTAGAACATGTGCTTGATACCAGCATGTGTTCAGTGCATTTATATGAATCGTGGATTTATCGGGATCGGTTTATTGTTTTATTGCAATGCATTGGTTCATCAAGATTTTTTATGGATTAATCTGAAATTATAATAGTATAACGTTGTCTACTAACGCTTTTCCAGCTTATTAACTTTTTCGTGTCACGTGTTTAGATTCTTGAAAAACTTTCAACTTCATTTTATTCATACAAGTTGAATGAACTTGAAATATTAAACAACATCATTAGAATCGGTGATTAATTCGCTATAAGTATGGATAATTTTCAAGTTCTAGGTCAATCTTGAGGGGATTAAACGATGTATTTGAAGATACAGTGAATAAACTGTATGCTCAGTGTGGTTACTCTATCACTTTTTACTACATGTGACGTCACGCTGGCATTACCCCCACCACTTTGAATCTTAGACCAGTGAGTGATCAACCTTCTGTCTACTAACGTTGCACGTGGTAATGTTTACTATTTCTCAATTAGTCTATTCTTCTTTAAATCATTATGACAACAAATAGTGTACGTTACTTGAACATGCTTAAATAAAATTCTAGTCTCGGCTAACGCCTCGACTAGAAACATCATTCTCGCCTGCAAAAGGCCCCTTCCCGTCCATGTGACGGAATTTGAATATTATATTATTAAATATAATTATACTATACTATTAAATATACGTTTATACTATTAAAGCAATGAAACTATTCCATTCTATAAGCTATACTCTCTCTCTCATCACTGACAGAACTCGTTGTAGGAGATTGAAAATGCAATAATTCACGTTTTAGGGGAAAGTGAAATACTGTAGAGAGAATAAAAGAATAGAAAAATTTAGAATAGGGGAATATCTGTAACCAACATTATAGTATATTTCGCACCAAGAGCAGAGAATGAGATCTTTCCGGCTCGAAATTGGTTTTCAAGTTCGAGGCCGTAGGCCGAGGACTTGAAAAGATTGGGAGTCGGAAGAACATTTTTGCCTGTGGTGTGAACGCTATTTTTTGCCACACACAAAAATAAACAATATATATATGATAATAGTTGTTTACTAAGCACTTCCGAAAGCAGAAGTGGAAGTATCACCTTGCTCTAGCAAATCTGAGGTAATCTGAATATCAGGAAATTGTCCAAGTATTTCTATTTTTTATTCTGATTTGTCTAAATAACCTAAAAGATGATGTTCAATTACGTGGGAGGTTAAGTTTATACTTTTTTATTCTTTCAAATGACAATAAGATGATATTATTATAAATGTTTTGATTATTGGATAGTGAAAAGTTTTTTGATCAGCTGTTTTTGATCACCTTTCTTAGTTCCATGTTAGCGGCTGGACAGGGTACTCTTTCCGGCCTAGCCGGAAAGAAACCTGTTCTGACGTCAGACGAGTTTCGTCTGCAGACAATGTCTTTCAGATCTACGTAGGGACTGGAAAACAGCTGCTTTTTGTGCAGTGTAGCGAAATAGTATATTTCACAACTGGGGCCGAAAAACATTTTTGTCCATGGTGCAAACATTATTTTTCGCCACACAGAAAAATAAACAATATAAATATATCAGAATAATTGTTTATTAGGCACTTCCGAGAGCAAAACTGGAAGGTCATAGCTCTAGCAAATCTGAGGTAATCTGAATATCAGGAAATTGTCCAAGTATTTCTATTTTTTATTCTGATTTGTCTAAATAACCTAAAAGATGATGTTCAATTACGTGGGAGGTTAAGTTTATACTTTTTTATTCTTTCAAATGACAATAAGATGATATTATTATAAATGTTTTGATTATTGGATAGTGAAAAGTTTTTTGATCAGCTGTTTTTGATCACCTTTCTTAGTTCCATGTTAGCGGCTGGACAGGGTACTCTTTCCGGCCTAGGCCGGAAAGAAACCTGTTCTGACGTCAGACGAGTTTCGTCTGCAGACAAGTCTTTCAGATCTACGTAGGGACTGGAAAACAGCTGCTTTTTGTGCAGTGTAGCGAAATAGTATATTTCACAACTGGGGCCGAAAAACATTTTTGTCCATGGTGCAAACATTATTTTTCGCCACACAGAAAAATAAACAATATAAATATATCAGAATAATGTTTATTAGGCACTTCCGAGAGCAAAACTGGAAGGTCATAGCTCTAGCAAATCTGAGGTCTGAATATCAGGAAACTGTCCAAGTATTTTTATTTTTATTCTGATTTGTCTAAATAACCTTAAATATTATGTTTTAATGTGATCGGTTGAGTTTATACTTTTAAATTCTTTCAAATGACAATGAGATGATATTATTATAAATGTTTCGATTCTTGAATAATAAACACAAATAAGAGAAAAGTCTTTTGATCAGCTGTTCTAGCACACTTGAAATTTGGCCAATTTGAATGTCAACGTCAACAATGCTTGTTGTCGTCGACTGCGGAAGTTTAGGTTAGAAGTTCTATCCTACTCTGAAAATCAAATTTGAATAGATTATAATATAATTATCTTATCTGTATTTCATTCATCCAAGTAAAATGAAAGTATGTTATGGCTGAATTCTGTATTTAATTCTGGAAGCATGAACTGATTACGTTTCATAAACTATTTGTAAAAATGTTCAGTAGTTCCAAAATTATCCACCAGGTCAAGTGATAAACGCAGTACTATGATGAGGTTAGAGGTAAGATTCAATTATATTCTGAAAATTGAATTTGAATAATTATCTTATTTGTATTTCATTCATCCAAATAAAATGATAGTATCTTATTGCAAAATACTTTATTCAATTCTAGAAGCTTAAACTGATTCCGTTTCATAACTTATTTTGTAAACACGTTCACATCGAATCAGAATCAGCTGACTTCAAGGTTATTTCACAGCCCTAGGGCCGTAAAAATTAGACCGGCCTGGTCAAAAAACAATCATTTTCGGCCTCCATATGACGCACGAAAACCAGCTCATTACATCCAAGTGGGGCGAAAAAGTAATTTCAAGAATGATGGGTAAAGATGAATGAATCACATGGGTAGAGGAGGATAATGAATGGAGAAATAGAGACAAAAGAACAACTGTAACAAACCTCTACTCTCTACTGCACACAAAACTGATTACAACTCCAGCCCCGTCCATAGAGAGAAGTTTCTATAACAATTACATGGAGTTTGACAGGCTGGGTTAGAGATAGGTCGGCAGTATATCATCCGGCGTGCGATAAAACAAATCGCGTTATCAGCATAATCAGCATTCGAGCTGTGATTGGCTCAAATCGGATCTCGTTCACAATCACATCCAAATCCCTGTGCTGTTTCCTTCCCCCACCCCAATCACAACCACTAAACCCTGTGCTCTCTCCACTCACTAGAAGTGAGGTCCCCGTTATAATGGCTGGATTCGATTTACAATGGTGCTGCTATCCTTGTCTATCATTCAACAAAACAGAAAGTACTATCTCTCTTTCGCTTTGCAATGGTATCATCCAGAATATTTTATATTACTTTTGACAGTGACTGTACAAAACTGAACAAACAATTCTCAGCCGCCATTTTTACTTTCCTATACTTTACTGCCCTATTACCATAGGTAAGCAAAGTATTGCTTTCCGAAAAAAATTAAGTTACCCCAATTACCAAATTTCTATACGTTTCAATCAAGGTCCCCTGAGTCCAAAAAAGTGGTTTTTGGGTATTGGTCTCTATGTGTGTGTGTGTTTGTGTGTATGAGTGTATGTGCGTCTGTGTACACGATATCTCATCTCCCAATATTAACGGAATGACGTGAAATTGGAACTTGAGGTCCTTTCACCATAAGGATCCGACACGTACAATTTCGATCAAATGCAATTCAAGATGGCGGCTAAAATGGCGAAAATGTTGTCAAAACAGGGTTTTTCAAGATTTTCTCGGAAACGGCTCCAACGATTTTGATAAAATTCATACCCGAAACAGTCATTGAGAAGCTCTATCAATTACCACAAGTCCCATATCTGTAAAAATTTCAGGAGCTCCGCCCCATCAATGCAAAGTGTGATTTTAAATTCCCAATTAATAGGCTTCAGATACAATTTAAACAGAGAAATCAAGTGGAATGGATTGAGCATGAAAATCTCTACAATTAATGTTTAGTAACATTTTCACCTAAAATTGAAAATAAACTCTAAATTCGAGAAAATGTGATTATTCAATTGCAAATTATTGTTGATATTGTCAAATCATTCACTATGAAGAGATAGCAGACCTCGTGTGTCTCCAGCTGGCTCAAATCTTTGATTAGTAGACTTGAGATGCGCGGGAACACTAGCGTCAGGTGATCAATTTTCATAACGGCAAGGAAAGTTGTGTGAGTGTGCCACACCAGATTTTTTTCTTCATTCTATCGAAATACTTAAGTACACAAGTCGTATAATTGATTTCAAATGTATTTTTCAATGATGAAATAATTTTTACACATTACCGTATGAGAAACACGAATTAAAATACCTGATATGACATTTTAAAAGTTGATAACTAACCATCCTAGATTTCATCCATGCTTCAGTTAGCCTACCCGTATAGGTTAGACCTACTCGTACCGGTATAAATAATATTGAAAAGTTATTCCAGAATTAATCCATTGAATTACTTATTTTTGGATAGGATTTCTATTTTTCTATCATTTTAAAAATAAATTGGAATGGAATACCTACCAAATAACTCAATTTCAGTTGTTTTGAAATTCAGATCGTTGTATCACAGCATTTTAAATTAGCAGCCATTTCAGGTTTGTATAGAAATAGAAATCTGATCTCAGTTATGGAAGGAAATTTTTGAATCAATTATGAAAAAATATATTTTCTTGACATTAAATCGATTATTTTATCAAGGAAATGATAATTATTATTAGATTAAATTTAATGGATGAATTGAGTAACAGCTGTGTAGACTCAGTGGCAAAATGGAGAGACTTGGCAACGTTTTTCTCCTATCTTTCTTCACTGCCATTATAACGTGGACCTCACTATAGGACTATAGTGAGGTCCACGTTATAATGGCAGAATTCGATTTACAATGATGTTGCTATCCTTGTCTATCATTCAACAAAGCGGATAGAGCTATCTCTTCCTCGCTTTGCTCTGTTGCCAGATCGTCTTTTAACAACGTAGAGTTGATAATTAATTAACAAAATATTTCATCTTAATTATAAAAATTCATTATGAAATTATTGAAAAATATGATTTCCTGCTTAATAAAATATAATTGATTAATTTAAACAAGAATGAACAGTTAATATTACATAAATAAACCTGTATCAGCTACCGTCTGTAGGGATTATATCGGCTATATAGCTATCGAGACTGAGGATTGGCAACGTTGCTCTCCCATCTTCCTCCACTGACATTATAACGTGGCCTCACTATATCCTTGTCTATCATTCAACAAAGCGGATTACGATTGACTTTTCTAGCTCTGCAAAGTTATCAGATAATTTTTCAATCTATAATAGTATATTACGCTACAAGCGTAAAAACAGAAAGTTAGTGTTTACGGTATGAGGATAGTTTATGACATGGGAATATGTTATCCGAATTTACGGTATTCGTACACCTTTCTGAGAGAGTCGCGTACAATATTCTTTGCCATACTACAGGCATAGCTGACTCCAAAAAATTAGGCGATTTCGTGGGTCTCTTGTGCATTCCAACAGCTGATGTTGTCAAGTAGAGTTGTCATCTAGTTTGGAAATAGATAGATGCATTGTATCAGCTGTGAGTAGGTAACACCATATGACCCACGAAGCCGAAGCCGCCTAACTTTCTGGCATCAGCTATATAAGAATGATAAATTGAATAAGAATGTTTTATGGGGGGGGGGGGAAACTTTGATGTCTCATATCTCAAGAACCAGACGTCGTTGGGTACTCAAAGTGGGGTGGAGATTTCCGATCTCACCCTCGTGAACACAATGCACCATATGGCACAGTTGTCCAAACACATTTTCAAAAAATTTCAAAAAGCGGCCGGAAAGGGTACTCTTTCCGGCCTTAGCTGGGAAGAAACTTGTTCTGAAGAGAGTCGTCTGCAAACAATGTCTTTCAGATCTATGTAGGGACTGGAAAACAGCTGCTTTCTGTGCAGTGTGGCAAAAAAATACAATCAATCAAACTTTGCTTTAAGAAAATAGTGAGATCCACGTTATAATGACAGTATTTGATTAACATTGGTGTTTCTATCCTTGTCTATCATTCGACGAAGCAGATAGCGCTACCCTTTTCTTGCTCTGCAAGGTTATCAAATAGTTTTTCAACAATTTATAAAGATACAATCGACGTTGCTTTAAGACTATAGTGAGGTCCACGATATAATGGCAGTATTTGATTAACATTGGTGTAGCTATCCTTGTCTATCCTTCGACAAAGCAGGTAGCACTATCTTTTTCTAGCTCCGCAAGGTTGCCAGATAGTTTTCCAACAATGGAGAAATTTGATAAGTTAGAAAAATATTCATTCTCTATTATGTGAATTTAATATATTGAATCTTTGGCAAATATAATATCACTTGGGATATCATTAGATACTCAGTGGTCGCACTGATAAGCTATTGCTTGGATAAGTTAAGAATCATTCGCCTGGTACTCCTGTTGGAATGGATACCGTTTGTGCAAACTCCTCTGAATATGACTCATGAACAGTTGTAAAATTGCTTCCCTGTGGTTCGGAACCCACCTTGAACTTTGGGTCCATTCATCTCTCATCATTATCCGCGCACAAGCCTGGAGATTATGTGGGAATCACTCTCTCTCAGCAAAAAAGTATATTATGTGTTTTTTAGTATCATTATAGATTATCAGTAGTATCAGCTATATGAGCTGAACATTATCAGTGTTGTTCAGATATATAGCTGATCAGTATCAGCTGTCCTCTATAGAAGGCAGTGACAAGGCAGAGAATCGGCAACGCTGATCTCCTATCTTCCCCCACTGCCACGATAACGTGGACCTCACTATAGGAGGGAGGGTGGGGATTAGCACACCCTCTAAACCCTTTGCTGACGATTGCAAAAGCTGATCCAAATTGAATCAGGAGTCCCCATTCATACAAGAGCTACTCTCCAAGCAAAGTTAGTCATACCAGTTCTGGCAACGTTGTTGAGCGGGAGAAGGATAGTGCTATCTGTGTTGTCCAATGATAGACAAGGATAGCAACACCAATGTTGATCAAATACTGCCATTATAACTTGGATCTCACTAAACTCTCAAAGCAAAGTTAGTCATACCAGTTAGGTGGCTATCCCATCGATTGTGTGTGAGTTATCTGTAGTGAGTTTCATGTTATATGGCAGTGGAGGAAGACAGCGTTGCCGATTATCTGCCTTGTCACTGCCTTCCATAGACGGTAGCTGATAGCGGTGAATCTAATGTGATATTAACTGTTCGTTCTTGCGTTGGATGATCATTTATATTCCATACGTCAAGGGAAGAAAATTTTCAGTGTTGAGTAAAACATTCTCATGATACTTATTGAATATATTGTTGATTATGCTAATCAAATACTGCCATTATAACGTGGACCTCACTGTGAGAAGCTATTTATTTATTTATTTATTTATAATGCAAATGACACTAATGTAATAACATTGAAAGATAAAATAATAAGGTAGTCCTTGTGCTATTTTTCTTCCAAATTTATAGGTGACAAAGTCCAAGATAAGGTTAGAATTTCACGTGTATAATTTTTATAAAATTTTGGTTCAAAATAAACATTAAAACTATGAATTCTGATTTTAGATGGCTTGAATTGATAAATTAATTTAGAGAGAGAGAGTGAATCAGACTTGGTAGTTGATTGATAGAGACGATTGAATTCCATTTACCAATTAGATTTTCTGCCCAGAAAATACTGAAAATAAATATCCTTCTCAAAACCTTCCACTCCCAAATATTCAATAGGTCTTTATACTTTCCTGTCAAAACCCATGTCTCTGCTTCATTCATTTCAACAAGAATTTGCCTAAGGTACTTCACTTCATAACATATCTGGTGAGCTATTTGTTCATGCTCACAGAAGAGGATGAAGCTCTCAACTCTGTCTTTGATTATGCTTCTCCCCAAACATAATATGAAATAGCATCTTCCTACAAGATAAGATCATGCTCACAAAAAATCTGGTGTGGTACACTCACACAACTTTCCTTGCTCATAATTATTGAAAATACGATCAGACTTTTGTATATGTGAATATATATAATTGCTTTCAGAGTACTTTTTCCTTTGTGTAAATTGTGAAATTCGATCATTTTTTGTAGTCGTCATTTTTTTAAAGTCGTCAAAACAGCTGTTCTACAGATGAAATATCTCGACTATGTGCTCTTTTTATGAACTGCTCTACCTACCTACCTCATGCACGAGAACGAGGTTACAAAGTCCATTTCTCAAGGATGGGGTGGTCCCCCCATTAGTTTCCCAGAAAGAAGACTCATGCCAGTTAATAGAGCTGATAAATAACTATACAGAATATGAATTTGAAAAAAAATCGGTCAAGTTATTTTGAGAAAATCGTGAAAAACAGTGTTTTTTTAGTAATTATCCGCCATTTTTCTCAAGTATATTACGGAGCTCCTGCAATTTTCTCAGAAATGAGACTCATGTCAGTTGATAGGGCTTATAAATAGCTATCCATGGTATGAATTTAAAAAAAATCGTTACAGCCGTTTTCGAGAAAACCGTGAATAACATGGTTTTTTAGTGATTATCCGCCATTTTTCACAAGAATATTACGGAGCTCCTGGAATTTTCCCAGAAATGAGACTCATGTCAGTTGATAGGGCTTACAAATAGCTATCCATGGTATAAATTTGAAGAAAATCGTTACAGACGTTTTCGAGAAAACCGTGAAATACATGGTTTTTTAGTAATTATCTGCCTTTTTTCCGCCATTTTGAATTCAATTTTATTGAATTTCTTATTGTCAGATCCTCATGGTATAAGGTCCTTAAGTTTGAAATTTCAAGTCAATCGGTTGATTAGGAATGGAGTTATCGTGTTCACAGACATACACACACACACACACACACACACACAACACACACACACACACCACACACACACACCACACACACCACACACCACACACACACACACACACACACACACACACACACACACACCACACACACACACACAGACCAACACCAAAAAATCATGTTTTTGGACTCAGGGGACCTTGAAACGTATAGAAAACTTGAAATTAGGGTACCTTAATTTTTTTTGGAAAGCAATACTTTCCTTACCTGTGGTAGTAGGGCAAGGAAAGTAAAAATTGTAAAATTCCACAACTCTATCTCTAACTATGACTCATGGCTCAAATCCTCAGATTCCTCCTGTAAAATTCCTCATTCTTACACTGCTTCTAGATGTTATGACGTCACATTGAACTCCTGACATTCCACATTGTGACACTGTGACTCTGTGATGTTGTCACATTAATCAACGTGTCACATTATTATTGTGTGACCGTCCCTGTGTCACATAGCTGTGTCAACCCTTACAAACAATAGCTGTACTCACACATTCACAAACATGTAGTGAGGTTCACGTTATAATGGCAGTATTTGATCAACATTAATGTTGCTATCCTTGTTTATCATTCGACACAGCAGAGAGCGCTATCCTTCTCCACCTCTGCAATGTTGCCAGATCGTTTTTAACAATGTAGAAATAAAATTAATTGATGGAATATTCGATCTCATTCATGAAAATTCATCAAACAATCATTGTAAATGTATTTTTCCGACGAATAAAAATCTGGTGTGGCGCACTCACACAACTTTCCTTGCCGTTATGAGAATTTATCACCTGACGCTAGTGTTCACGCGCATCTTAAGTCTACTATTCAAAGATCTAAGCCAGCTGGTGACATGACAATAGCTCTGGAGACACACGAAGCCTGCTATCTCTTCATAGTGAATGATTTAATAGAATCAACAGTTGCCAACAGTTTGCAATTGAAATAATAACATTTTCTCGAATTTCGAGCTTATTTCAAATTTAAGGAGAAAATGTTACGGAACATCAATTGTAGAGATTTTCATGCTTAATCTTTTTACTTGGGATTTTTGGTTCAAATTGTATATGAAGCCTGATAATTGGGAATCTAAAATCAAACTTTGCATAGATGGGGCGGAGCTTCTGGAATTTTTACAGATATGGGACATGTGGCAGTTGACAGAGCTTATTGATGACTATTTTAGGTATGAATTTGATGAAAATCGTTGGAGCCGTTTTCGAGAAAATCGCGAAAACCCTGTTTTTGACAACATTTTCTACATTCTAGCCGCCACCTTGAATTAAATTTGATCGAAATTGTTCGTGTCGGATCCTCATATTGTAAGGACCTTAAGTTTCATATTCCAATTCATTCCGTTAATTGGGAGATGAGATATCGTGTACACAGACGCACATACACTCATACACACACACACACACCACACACACACCACACACACACACACCACACACACACACACCACACACCACACACACACACACCACACACACACACACACCACACACCACACACCACACCACACACACACACACACACACACACACACACACACACACATACAGACCACCATTACCCAAAAACCACTTTTTTAGACCCAGGGGACATTGAAACATATAGAAATTGGGGTAGGCCTACCTTAATTTTTTTCGGAAAGCAATACTTTCCTTACCTATGGTAATAGGGCAAGGAAAGTAAGAATATATTGGACTATTCAAACAAGAATAAACAGTTAATATTACATCAGATATACCGGTATTATCTATCCTCTATTCTCTGACAAGGCAGAGAATCGGCCACGCAGTTAACCTATCTTACTCCACTGCCATTGTAACGTGGACCTCACTATAGCTGCCCTGACACTTATACACACAAATGGGGCGACTCCCACACGCACATTGCCCCGCATGAGCGGTGGGTACTTTGTGCAATATGGCCTGCATAACTTCCTTTTGTGGCCGCTGGAACAAAGCAGTCAGATTGTTCATTGTGTCCACGACAACAATGCCCCCCTATAATTTGATTCAAGATTGTTCACAGCGGTTATGTGTTAATCATTTCTCATTGCATAGTCCTGAAATGTGGATATTCGCTACAAATATGTATGCTCATTGCTCATGTATTGAGATTACAATTTGTATTAGATAATACTAGTAGTTCTGTGAACAGAAGATCTCACGCAGCTTTCTCATCCACAAGTATCTGATGTCACCTGTTTGAAATGTTAACAAACTCAGTTCAGGTTTGAATTTGTATTCAATTCAATTCAATTCAATTCAAAGAATAATTTATTCCGCACAACATAATATTATTACAAAACATTGTACCATCTAACAATACAAAAAAATACTAATGTAAAATTATATGTTTTGCTTCAGATGACAAAAACATAAAGCGAAATAAATATGAGCACACCTAGGCATAAGCCCTATTGGAGTGCACTTCTCTTAAAATAAAATAAATTTAAAGACTAGAGTAGTAGGACCGCTACGCTCTACACATGAAATAAACTTTATTTATGTGAAAATAATTAATTATAAATTCACCAGTGTTACGGTCTTCATAATGCGTATTATACAGGACTTCATAATCTATTATAACAATTGTAATGTTATTGAATGAATTAAATTAAGTTAAATGGAAAAAATTATATAGTAAAATAAATAAAATTATTCAAAAATGTTTTTAGTGGACAGCGAATTAAATTATGAAAACAGAAAGACAGGAAAAGAACCACTGACTCAAGAATAAGATTATACTGCCTAATATTTATACTAATGTACAATCCTCAAAAAAGATTCACAGTCATTCAATGTGAACAGATAGAACTTCAAACTTTTAAGAAATATATTGAATGGGACTGAGGTATTAAATTTTCTTGAAATTAAATTAAACATTCTAGGTGCATTGAAAGAAAATGAATGTTGAAAAATTGTTAAATTAGATTGGGGAACTTGAACTAAAACCCGTCTGAAGTCATATCTGATATCCCGAGTAAGATTTGCATTGAGCTTCTTAGAAAGAATAGCTTTAGTACTTTGAAAACATAGAGATTTCTGATTGGAAGTATCTTAAGCTGAAAAAACAGTGGCCAAGAATGATCAGTTCTGAGTGATCTGGTAATTATACGTATAAATGATTTTTGAAAAATAATTATGGGATTCAGTGTTGTAACATAGGTTCCACCCCACAAAACAATACCATAGCTCATACGAGAGTTATAAGTGCATGGTAAGCATTCAATAATACACGTGTAGGACACAAATCACGTAGCATGTAAAAGCTCCTTATTCCTCTACAAAACTCCTTTTTCAATTTCGCCACATGATTTTTCCAAGACAATAAAGAGTCGATAACTAAACCTAAGTATTTAAAAGTATTCACAATGTTAATTGTAGACAGTTACAGTTATTAACAACAGAGCAGGAATAGCTATGATAACACAGATCTGAATCAAAAAATAAATTTCCCCTCAAGTTAAAGATCATGCACTTAGTTTTTTCACTTAAACCATGAAATTTTTGCTGAACCAATAATTCAAGACTCTAAATCAGCGCTCATTCTTGTGTATATTGTATTGCATGCTACATCTGAATATGTGAGTGCAGTATCATCTGCAAAAGCAGTCAACCTTCCATTCAATTTTGCATCACATAGATCATTTATATAAACAAGAAATAGAATAGGTCCCAAGACTGAACCTTGGGGCACACCATAATCTATATTCTTGAAACTACTGTAGCATCCCCCTACCCTCACACACTGCTTTCTGTTTCGAAGATAGCTATGAAACCACTTGTATGGTAAACCTCGTACCCCAGCTGCATATAACTTATTTAATAAAATTGAATGATCCACTGTATCAAAGGCTTTAGTGAAATCTAGATATAATGCTGAACATTTTTTACCCTCATTTATACTCTCATAGATATCCTCAAAAAATGAAACTAAAGCATCTTCGGTACTCAGGCCCTCTCTGAAACCAAATTGATTTTTACTAAAAAAATCTATTTTTTTGAAAAAACCTATCAATCTAATTTTTATAATCTTTTCAAAAATCTTGGTGAAAACTGACAATAGAGATATTGGACGGTAACAATTTGGTTTCTCTCTGCTGCCCTGTTTGAAAAGTGGGATTACAATAGCAACCTATTCCATATAATATTATTCATCCAGTTCCGTGATGATCTTTCTATCTGATGAGAATTAATTCTTTAGAATCAAAAATTTTATAATTTCTCCAGCATTATTTAATTTATTTGTTTATTTCTATTCACCTATTAAATTAGTTTTTTCGAATGTGAGAATATTGATACTGATGGGCACGCATAATAATACCATGACTGCAAAACAAAAATATATTGAAACCAAAGACCTTAAAGCTGCGATTAGACCAAATTTATTTAAAAAATGTTAATAACTCAATCCTTTTGGATTATATTAGATTGAACATAACTTATCATACACATGATAAACATTGTGTTTCTCAACTTCCGTTCAATCTAATAGAATCTATAAGGATTAAGTTATGACAATTTTGTTAATAACTTTGGTGTAAACCCAGCTTAAAGATGCATACCTCTTCAATGTCTTTGATTGAAACTATAGACCTTAAACAAATACAGTAATAGACTGGCTTCTCCACACATCTGTGTAATCACTTGTCAGCTGATTTATGATGAATAATATTCTATAGTCTGATTTTTACTCTAATATTGGCGTATGAAGGAGGCTCCTTTTTCCTTTTATATTATCCTTGAAGTGCAAAATTTCCAAAAACCTTGTATATACGTCGACGCGCAATTTAAAAAGGAACATACCTGTCAAACTTCATGAAATCTATTACCGCGTTTCGCCGTAAATGCGCAACATATAAATATATAAACATATGAACATTTAAACATTAAGAGAAATGCCAAACCGTCGACTTGAATCTTAGACCTCACTTCGTTCGGTCAATTATAATTTCTTCAGCATTATTTAGTTCATTTGTTTTTTTATCACCTACTGAATTAGTTTTTTTCCAAATGTATGAATATTGATACTGATGGGCACGCATAATAATACCATGACTGCAAAATAAAATATTGAAACCAAAGACCTTGAAGATGCATATCTCTTTAACGTCTTTAATTGAAACTATAGACCATATAGAAATAGACACGGCTTCCCCAGAACATCTGTGTAATCCATTTGTCAGCTGATTGGTTATGATAGTATCTGATATAGTTTCCTCTTCCTTATACGAATTAGTTCAGCCATTTTACTATGAGCAAAAGGTGATAAGCTGCTCTAGACTAGACTCACTTTTTTTGAAGCATTTGCTTCAAAAGTTGAGCAAATGCTCTAGTTTATTCATACAATTTTGAGCAAAGGTTTTTACTTTTGAGCAAATGCTCAAACTTTTTTTGATGAGCATTAGCAAAAGGTTTTGCTCACGTTTATTCATAGAAAATGGAGCAAATGCTCCATATTTTAGAAGTATGAGCAAATGCTCAACTTTATTCATATGGGCCAATATGTATGGAAACACCCCAATAAGTTGGAGACTGCTGTAGATGTCATACTGTAATTTTCAGGATAAGTTATTGGTCAAATACTTTACCTTATTACGTACAACTGAATTTCAACCCCTCATAAGGGGCTGACGTAGGGGCTGTAACTCGAATATTTCAAATGTAAACACCCATTATGTAGTACATAATTTTTAAGAACTTTTTGAAACAAGAAAGATGGCATCGATAAAAGTTTTCTATGATACTTATATTAAAAATGGCGGATGATTGAAGTTTTAGTTTTTAGGGTGATGAGGGGTTGTTACTCAAATATTTTAAATATAAACACCCATTGTGTGATACATCATTTTAAAGGCCTTCTCAAAACGAGAAAGATGACATCAATAAAAAATTCTATGATAGTTCAATTCAAATTGCGGGTGATTGAAGCTTTTGTCCCTAAAGAAATAATTGATAAAGTTTGAGAGTCGCCATTTTAGATAAAATTATCATAGAACATTTTTACTGGTGATATCTCTCTTGCTTTAGAAATGCCTTTTTAATGATGTACTACATAATAAGTGTTTACATTTTAAATATTCGAGTTACAACCCCTAATTCACCCCTTGTGAGGAGTTGAAATTCAGTTGTACATCATAAGGTGAAGGTGTAGTATTTGAATAACTATTTGAATAACTATTAACTATAAGTATTTCAATAACTCATCCTGAAAGTTACAGTATTATATCTACAACAGTCATCAACTTATTGAAGGGTTCCCATACAAATGACTCACTCTGTATTTGAATGTGAGGGTAAGTGTAAGGGAGGGCCGACTGCGCCCTAACTTCGCCCTTCCAGGTATAAAATAAAGGCGGTCATTCTATTCTATTCTATTTGATTGTAACAAACAGAAATAAACAACTTCAATCCAATCTCACACTATTTTCCTTCTCTCTCTCCTCCCATCTCCTCTCTTCCTCATTTCCTCTTCACAGAGAGGCAATCAATGAGAGGGCAATAAGAAGCACTCTGTATAACACTAGCACTAGCTTGCCAGTTGTTTTAGTGTTTCGTGATTATTTGACATTGGGCGCACGTAACGACCGCGCTATATTCTTTGCACCTTTCAGCACAAATTTCTTCTCCTTCTCCCTCTTTAAATCACATATTCTTCTTCACCTCCTTCACCCTTTCCTTTTTCTTCTCATCTCCTCTTTCTTCTTCTCCTTCTTCAACATAAGCAGCAATTCTGAACACGAAATGCTCGGATAGCAATAGCAGTGATTAAAAGGATCTTTCTCTCTCTCTCTTTGTTGCTATCATGCTTCCATCATCCTTTTCGCTTCCAATTCCCCCTCATCACTCTCACTCTGTCTCACACGCTCTCGAAACTATTAATTAATAGTTTTGTCGTAGTTGAAATTTCTAGAAGCAATTCGAACAATATCGTAGCATATCATTTGTACTCTTCTTCAAACTATACTATAAGTTGATTATAATTTACTAATATTGGTTGATATTGTTTTCCTGAGGATTCAACGACATTGATTAGGAATGATACTGGATCAAAGTCACAAGTAGAAACTGTGTAAGCATTTTAAAGTGTTAGAATCGAAGTTGAAGTTGAAGCTACAATACTAGTAGTTCTGTGAACAGTAGACCTCACGCAGTATTCTCATCCACAAGTACCAGATGTCAACTGTTTTAAATGTTAACAAACTCAGTTCACGTTTGAATTTGTATTACATGTGATATAATTCATCCAGTTCCGTGATGATCTTTCTATCTGATGCAAATTAATTTTTTAGAATAAAAAATATTATAATCTCTCCAGCATTATTAAGTTCAATTGTTTATTTTTATTCACCTATTGAATTAGTTTATTCGAATGTGAGAATATTGATACTGATGGGCACGCATAATAATACCATGACTGTAAAACAAAATATTGAAACCAAAGACCTTAAAGCTGCGATTACACCAAATTTATTTCAAAAATGTTAATAACTCAATCCTTTTGGATTATATTAGATTGAGCATAACTTATCATACACATGATGAACATGTGTTTGTCAACTTCCGTTCAATCTAATAGAATCTATAAGGATTGAGTTATAACCATTTTGTTAATAACTTTGGTGAAAACCCAGCTTGAAGATGCATACCTCTTTAATGTCTTTGATTGAAACTATAGACCTTATACAAATACAGTAATATACTGGCTTCCCACACATCTGTATAATCACTTGTCAGCTGATTTATGATGAATAATTCTATAGTCTGATTTTTACTCTAATATTGGCAAATGAAGGAGGCTCCTTTTTCCTTTTATATTATCTTTGAAATGCAAAATTTTCAAATACCTTGTTTATTCGTCGACGCACAGTTCAAAAAGGACCTGTCAAATTTCATGAAAATCTATTACCGCGTTCCGCCGTAAATGCGCAACATTAAGAGAAAATTTAAACATTAAGAGAAATGCCAAACCGTCGACTTGAATCTTAGACCTCACTTCGTCCGGTCAATTAGATCGTTTCAATAACCTCCCGTGGAGATCTTGAATAGAGATTTCTCAAAAACACAACAAGGAAAAAAGTTGACAAGCTGATTTGAAGTGGAAATGAAAGAAAAGTGCAAATCAACATTGACTTGTGCTGGAAATGGATGAAGAAGAAGAAGAAGAAGAAGAAAAAGGAAAAGGAGAAGAAGGAGAAGGAGAAGAAAAAGAAGAAAAAGAAGGAGTGAGAGATTAAGAATAACAAACAGGAAGAAGTATATGGAGAAGAGGAGAAAGCAGAAGAAGAAGAAGAAGAAGATGAAAATGAATGGAACGAAGTAAGGTGTAAAAACAAGATAGGTGAAGAAAGTAGAGGAAATGTACCGAAAAATTTGGACACGTTCCAAAAAGTAGCAAATAATACTGTTTTTCGACTCTGAAAACCAATTATAAACTTTCAGGGGAAGTTTGAAAATTGTGCCTAAGTGTTGAAGAGAGGGGGGGTAAGCCCCCCCACCACCATTGTCTTGTGACTGAAAAGTGCTCAAACTGCTCTGTTAATTGTATTTTCACGTCTTGTTGTTTACAAATTGAGCATAGCGTCTGTCAGCTTGCCTCTCTCCATTTTCTCTCTCTTAATATCTTTAACTCTTTCGCTCTCTCTATCTCGAACTTTCTCTCTCTCTCTCTCTCTCACTCTTTGCCAGGTCGCTGCAACTGTAAAATAATTATTGATTCCAGGTGAGTGGATAATTGTTGCCAACTTTCTGATATTATGCTCCTCCGAAATAGTTATTTGTGCAACTAGTGCGCAAAGTGACAGTTTGCTGCACCGAAAGAAACGTTTACAAGAATGGCTTCTTGAGTGCAGCAGAGGAACTTTGCTCAAGTATTTCACATTAAACTTTTCCTACAGTTACCATTCAATATGAGAAGTCGTTGATTAAATGATTATGGGTAAAATGATGGCTGAAATCCATCAAATGTTTGTGTGTGTGATGCTGTTATTAATAACAACCCTAATTCATTTAAAAATTAATAATCCAATTGAAGTTGAAAATTCTCAGCTAAAGTTCTCATTTTTATTCATTCAAGAATCAGAAAAAATACAGATAGAACAAAAAATATTCACATTCAAAATACACGCCAACAGCTGATTAGGACGGCTGCAAGATGGCTGAACCGACAAGCGCGCAACCTAGCGGGAAGAATCGTACCTAAGTTTGTTTCATCCAGCTAAGAACTACAGAAAGAGGATTCAGAAATTTAGACTTTTGTTCAAATTACCGAGAAAGAGGATTCAGAAATTTAGACTTTTGTTCAAATTACCGAGAAAAATGCTCCAAGTAAACTGAAAAATATTTATAAAAATAACATAGAAAACAGAGAATATTTATTGTAGTATTCTCATGTTTTTTTCATTCATATGGATATCGAACGGTAATCATTTAACCTCAAACTTCGAATTTTATAATGTATATTTGCTACTTTTCTCATTGCTTGCAGTTGAAATAATAATTATCAATAGAAAAGAGCTATTATTTATTATTAAATGATGAGATTCCGAAAACGATGATTATTTAATTATGATTTAGATGAACATTATTCTTGTTTTGCATTTCTAGATTGGGATTTTATCATAAATGTAGGGTAGCCATTGAAATGATTCTTATCTAAATCCAACCACAGTCATTGTTACCAACTTAATTTTTGTTTTCGTGCACTAATCCTCCATATAACCCACCAACTATTTTGTGTTGCCATGTTGCAAATCCGGAGTGCAGAAAAAATTTTCCCGCACTAGAGCAGAAAAGTGATTCTTTGCGTTCTGTAATCAGTGCAGGAATGGCCACTTCTCAAGGTAGCTGTAGGAAATAGTTATTTGTGCAACTAGTGCGCAAAGTGACAGTTTGCTGCACCGAAAGAAACGTTTACGCCCGAGCCGTAGGCGAGGGCGGAATGGTTTCTTGAGTGCAGCAGAGGAACTTTGCGCACGTATTTCACATTAAGTTTTTCCTACAGTTACCATTGAATATGAAAAGTGGGTAATTATGGGTAAAATTGCCTGAAATCTATCAAATGTTTTTCTGTGTAATTTTATTATTGATAAAAACCTTAATCCTAAAATCCTAAAGTCCTCGTTGTCCTTGGTTATAATATATAATGAATAATAATTAGCGCGTTGTGCTTGTTGCACTCTGCTCACTATAGCAGCCACAGCAGTCACTGTTACCAACTTCATTTTGATTTTGCTGCACTGTTGCTCCATATAACCTACTAAGTATTTGCGTTGCCATGTTGCAAATCTGGAGTGCAGAAAAATTTTCCCGCACTAGAGCGGAAAGTTATTCTTTGCGTTCTGTAATCAGTGCAGCAATGGCCACTTTTCAACGTAACTGTAGGAAAATAAAATTGATTATTTTAATTGAGAATCAACAGTTAATATTACATCAATAAACCTGTATCAGCTACCGTCTATAGAAGACATTGACAAGACAGAGGATCGGCAACGTGGTTATCCTATCTTTGTCCACTGCCATTATAACGTGGACCTCACTAAAATAAACTTTATAATCCTTGTGTAAATAGCAGTTGGTGCCCTCTTCTTCTCGTTTGACAGCTTGCATTAGAGGGGAGAATTTGTTGGCCGTTTTGGCAAATATTCACTTAAAATGCCCCAAACACCAAATTGAACATCTTTTCATTCACCATGCTGAATTGTTTGCCTTTCATTTGTGGACGCCATATAATAATCATCATGCAAATAGTGATGACGACTTAGCGGCGCTCATTTTGGTGCGGTAGAGAAAGAGGAAGAGAGAGAGAGTGTGTGATCGCGGGTGTGAGAGTAAAAGGGGGAGTGGGAGTGACAGGGGAAAGAAAAGAAGAAGTGGGAGAAGAAAGAGTAGAAAAAGAAGAAGTAGAAGAAGAAGAAGTAGAAGAAGAAGAAGAAGAAGAAAAAGAAGGAGAATACTAGGAAGAGGAGAAAGGAGGAACGTGGTGGGGAGGAAGGAGAAATGAAGAGTGGAAAGAGGTGGTGGCGAGTGATGAGAAGAAGAAGAAGAAGAAGAAGAAGGAGAATACGAAGAAGAAAAAAAAGAAGAAGAAGAAGAAGAAGAAGAAAAAGAAGGAGAATACTAGGAAGAGGAGAAAGGAGGAACGTGGTGGGGAGGAAGGAGAAATGAAGAGTGGAAAGAGGTGGTGGCGAGTGATGAGAAGAAGAAGAAGAAGAAGAAGAAGAAGAAGAAGAAGAAGAAGAAGAAGAAGAAGAAGAAGAAGAAGAAGAAGAAGAAAAAGAAGGAGAATACTAAGAAGAAGAGAAAGGAGGAATGAGGTGGAGAGGATGGAGGAATGAAGAGTGGAAAGAGGTGGTGAAGAGTGATGAGAAAAAGAAGAAGAAGAAGAAGAAGGAGAATACGAAGAAGAAA
Organism: Nilaparvata lugens; assembly: GCF_014356525.2. NCBI lineage: Eukaryota > Metazoa > Arthropoda > Insecta > Hemiptera > Delphacidae > Nilaparvata > Nilaparvata lugens. The sequence continues at coordinate 63,805,926 of NC_052510.1, forward strand.
AAAAAGAAGAAGAGGATTGAGGAACGTGGTGGGGAGGAAGGAGGAATGAAGAGTGGAAAGAGGTGGTAGTGAGTAATGAGAATAAGAAGGAGAAGAAGAAGAAGAAGAAGAAAAATAAGAAGGAGAATACTAAGAAGAAGAGGAAGGAGGAACGTGGTGGAGAGGAAGGAGGAATGAAGAGTGGAAAGAGGTGGTGAAGAGTGATGAGAAGAAGAAGAAGAAGAAGACGAAGAAGAAAAAGAAGAAGAGGAGAGAGGAATGAGGTGGAGAGGAAGGAGGAATGAAGAGTGGAAAGAGGTGGTGGAGAGTGATGAGAAGAAGAAGAAGAAGAAGAAGAAGAAAAAGGAGAAGAGGAAGGAGGAATGAGGTGGTGAGGAAGGAGGAATAAAGAGTGGAAGGAGGTGGTGGAGAGTAATGAGAATAAGATGGGGAAAAAGAAGAGAAGAAGAAGAAAAAGAAGAAGAAAAAGAAGAAGGAGAATACTAAGATGAAGAGGATGGAGGAACGTGGTGGAGAGGAAGAAGGAATGAAGAGTGGAAAGAGGTGGTGAAGAGTAATGAGAATAAGAAGGAGAAGAAGAAGAAATATATATGAGAGAGAGAATTGTTTCAGATCAGAAGGAGAAAAAGAAAAGGGAGGAGAATAATAGATGAAAAGGAGATATTTGTCAAGAATTCATGAATGAGAGAGAGTCAGTTATTGACTCAATAGTTGGCCAAAAATATTTCTTGGCTCAGTGCCTTACTATCGTGGTATGACCCGTTCCTTTCAACAGTGGTCTATCATTTGATATCTTTCCCTCATCCCAATTCACATTCCTAGTTCCATAATAGTTTCTATCATTTCCATAGTTTTTCCAATCCATATTCCTCTTACATGGTGAGATTTATGTTATATTCACTCCTTCACAGTCTAAGAGTGAGCAATACCCATGCACTGTTTCTTTCAGAATCACTCTTACTACATTCAAACGAGATCTGTAGGCTTCTTCCTTTTCAGTCTTCTCACTGTATTGGATAAGATATTGGGCAAGATATTTATCTCGGGCCACTCCCGTGTTTCGGATGGACACGTTAAGCCGTCAGTCCCGACTGCCTAAAAAGCAGTCGTGAGGTCATGTCAGAGGCCCTGAAATTGATCAGTTGCGACCTGAAAACTCTGACACCAGGCCTGAGCCAGCCAGGTCACTCGATATTATTATTATTACTGTATTGGAGTTGTCAATGAGGTCTAGAGCTTGGATGTTTTGATGATTATGTAGAGTCTCTTCATGGTTTCTGGCAGCCTTTGTGATCATGACATCGACTTCTTCCATCTGCAGGTCCCTGTGGAGATCCGAGTTTCTGACAAAGTATGGAGCATTGACAGCATTCCTCAAAACCTTGTTCTGGAATTTCTGGATGGTGTTGATGTTACTTTTTCCTGCACAGCCCCACAGCTGGATGCCATACAACCACACAGGCCGAAGAATTTGTCTATACAAAAGTAATTAATATTGTAGGTTGAAAGACTTGAATTTCTCCCCAATAACTAGTACATTTTCGAGTATTTGAAATCCAGTTCTTCTTTCTTTTTTTTGATGTGTGACTTCCATCGTAGTTTTGCATCTAGTGTCATTCCAACATACTTAGCTTCATTTGCAAATGGAACTTCTTTGTTGTTTGATCTTATTGGGATGTATACATAATGCCTATTTGTGAAGACAACATGTGTGGACTTGCTCTCATTCAACTTAATCCGCCAGGTTCTAGTCCATTTCTCAATTTTCTTGAGCTTTACTTGTAGCTTCCTCATTAGTTTCTCCAACTGCTAAGACAGCTGTGTCATCTGCAAAGGTTACAATAGTGTCATTTTCTGGCACAGGAGGATATCTGGTGTAGAGAAGGTACAGAGTAGGGCCCAATACACTTCCTTGAGGTACTCCAGCTTCAATTGGTGGTAGTCCTGAGTAGCTATCACCTTGTTTCAATCGGAAGAATCTGTCTGACAGGTGAGATTTTAGCAATGAGGAATATTGCTGAGGTAAAACTTTTTCTAGTTTTTTAATTAGACTTACATGCCACACTTTATCAAATGCCTGAGCGACGTCTAAAAAGATAGCAGCACAATACGTTTTCTCTTCTAGAGTCTTCTCAATTACATGAGTAATTCTATGGACTTGCTGAATTGTTGAATGTTTTCCTCTAAATCCAAACTGATGATCAGGAATGAGTTGTCCACTCTCTATCACATTTTTCAATCTGAAGAGCAATACTTTTCCGAAGATCTTGGCCATCATGGGTAATAGAGATATGGGTTTATAAGATGATGCATCATGTGGTGGTTCACCTACCTTGGGAACCATGATGACTTCAGCTACCCTCCATGACAGTGACACATACTTCATCCTCAAAGCTGCATTTATGAGAACTGTGAGTTTTTTCAAAGCTCTATCTGGTAGGTTTTTCAGAACTCCATCAGGAATGAGATCATATCCTGGAGCTTTCTTACAACTGGTTGTCTTGATAATACTCATCAGCTCATTTGTTGTTAAGGCTGGAATCTCTCTCATATCCTGTGATATTCCCATCTCAACATCTTCTACACCACCTTGGAATTGATGAGGTTGAAAGACACTTTCCAGGTATTCTGCAAAACGTTCAGCTTTCTGTTCGTTATTCCTTGCCCACTCACCATTAATTGTTCTGGTTGGTGTTTCAAGAGCTGAGGGTTTTTTCAAGTACTTTTTAGCTTCCCAGAGTGAATAATCGGAGTTCTTATCTGTAGCAAGGTTTCTGAGATATTCACTGATCATATCATTCTTATAGCTACTGATACATTCCTTCAGTTTCTTTGCTAGAAAATTCAAATGAGTTTTATCCACTGGTGCTCTTGTTCGCTGCCACTTTTTCCTCGCTTCCCTCTTCTCATGGATAAGTCCCAATATGTGATGTGGATAAGGTGAACAAGAAGACCTTGTTCTCTGTGTTGAATGTGGAGTGCTGTCCCAATGTGTCCCACTGTCCCACTGTCCCAGGCTGCTTCTTGGATGTCCCTTATGAACTTTTCAACCTCAGAATCCAACTGATCACAGCTTGTAATTTCTAGCTCAAAATCTAATTCTGCACACAATGGGCCATATGAATAGAGTTGAGCATTTGCTTATACTTCTAAAATATGGAGCATTTGCTTCATTTCATATGAATAAACGTGAGCAAAACCTTTTGCTCATTCTCGTCAAAAAAAATTTTTGAGCATTTGCTCAAAAGTAAATGCTTATATTCAAAATTGTATGAATGAACTTAAGCATTTGCTCAACTTTCGAAGCAAATGCTTCAAAAAATGTGAGTCTAGTCTAGAGCAGCTTATCACATTTCGCTCATAGTAAAATGGCTCAAATAATTCGAATGAGGAAGAGGAAACTATACCAGATACGATCACAACCGATAGTTGGGAACTATAAAACTCTTTTTAGATTTAAACATGATATATATCACCATTATTCCTACAAAAGATAATATATAAAGATAGCCATTACAAAGTAGGAAATAGGCATTTAGGAAGATGAGAGTGTAGACGATTATAAGAAGTGATATTATAAGAATATGCTGAAGATTATTATAGTGATGACATTTTTTCACGCTTTTATTTCAAAATTCTAAACTCAACTAACCTATAACTCTATTCACAAATAGAAAACAGAGCAGACGACGCAAACACAGGTATAAGTTATGAATAAGTATAAGTATAAGAATATGCCCTCTACTTGCATATTTAGCGCTTCCGTGAGCTATAAAAACAAAGTAAGGCTACAAAAGCGAATCAGTTGATGAAAAATATTTAAAATACGTGAGCGTTTGCTCCAGAGTTCAGGAGCATAAGGTAAGAGTATAAGGTGAAGCTTATTCATATAAAAATGAGCAAATGCTTTTGCTTCTACCTTATGCTCCATGCTCTTGCTCATGAGCATTTGCTCTGGTTTTATTCATATGGGCCAATAATTCTTGAAATGCTGACCAGTCGTAGAATGATTTTTATTCATTCATAACTCTACCTTCATTGTATTATTATCCATACCTTCATCATCACCTAGGCTTAAAATACTACTAGAAAGTCGCCTTTGTAAAATAATAAAAAAATAAATAGCGAAATACAATTGTAAACCATTGTTCTTCACCCTTATCGCAAATTGCGTAATGCAAGGAACGGGTGGGAAAGGTGAAATAGAAAGAGGAATAAGAGAGAGAGAAGTAGGATTCAACATTAATAATACATAATTTTAAATACTTATCCATAATTTCCAGAATACAAAATTCAAATACAGTAATGTTCAACAACATTATTGATTCTCGGAGAAGTGAATCTACCTTGAAAGAAAGTGAAATCAGCCAGAGTAGAAACTTTGTACTCGGTATCTGGAGATGAATGGAACCGGGAGATATCTCGAGAATATCTCATAGTGTGGAGTTTTTGTAGCCTCTCCATCTCCATTCATGAATGAGAGAAAGATCAGCTTCAGCTGGGGATCTCTTTCAAAGAATGCGACGATTCCATTATATTTTGCTACAAAAAGGAAGAAAGTTTAGATGAAGAGCACAAGAGGAAGAAGAAGAGGAAGAAGAAGCAGAAGGAGAAGAAGAAGAAGAAGAAGAAGAAGAAGAAGAAGAAGGAAAATAATAAGAGAGAGGTAGGAGAATGATGAGACAGAGAAGGAGGAGGAGAATAGGAAGAAAAAAAAGATGAACAAAATGAATGATGAGGAGAGTATGGAGAAGGAGGAGTGGAAGAATAAATAGGAGAGGGAGAAGAAGAGGTAAAAGGAGGAGAGATGAGACAGAGAAGAAGGTGAAAAGGAGAGAAAATGAAGTGGAGGAGAAACAATGAGGACAAAATGGATGAGGAGGAGTGAATAGTAGAGAAGGAGTGGGAGAAGAAAGAGGAGAGAAAGAAGAATAAGAAGGAAGAAGAGAAAGGAGAAAAAGAGTTAGAATAGGGTGGAGGATAAGGGGCAGAAGAAGAAGAAGAAGTAGGAGAAGAAGAAGAAGAAGGAAGAGTGAGGATATGAGGATAGGGATGAGACAGAGAAGGAGATGAAGAAGAGGAAGAAGAACAGGATTGGAGGGGGGGGAAGGAAGAAGAACATAACGAATGATGAGGAGAGGATGGAGAAGAAGAAAAGGAGAAAGAAGGAGAAGTGAGAGAAGAAGAAGAAGAAGAAGGAGAAGAAGGAGAAGAAGAAGAAGATGGAGAAGAAGAAGATGAAGAAGAAATTCAGTCGGATCCGAAATCTTCCTTTCAGACCTTTGAAAAGTATCGACAACAAAAGGGTGAGATGATAATTTTGCTTTTCTTGTGCGATTTCCCTTCAATAAGACGAGAAAATTTCAGGAAAGGTGATTTTCACTTCACCTGTTTTTCTTGAGCAGAAGAATGGACGAGGTGGAGGATGAATAAAGGAAGGAATAAGAGAATAGAAACGAATAGGGGAGACAAGAAATTTAGGTTATTTAGAAATATTCCTTGCATTCAACTTGATATAAAGATGAAAAATACTAAGGATTGTTTCATATATAGACTGTTTGTTGAATAGTGCATGAATAATCTGAGTAGTAATAGTTCTGTGAACAGTAGACCTCACGCAGTTTTCCCATCCAGAAGTATCTGGTGTGACCTGTTCACCGGCTTCTCCAGACATCTGTGTAATGCATGCAATGAATAATCCACTTGTCAGCTGATCGATTATGAATAATTCTGTAGTCTGATTAATCCTATCTTCAGAGTAGATGATATATATGTGATATCGGAGTATGGAGGAAATTCCTAATCCTTTCATACTATCCTTAAAATGCAAAATTTCAAAAACCTTGTGTATACATGAAAGTAAAAAATAGCAGTAAAAAAGGAATATTCCTGCCAAATCTCATAGAACTCTTTCAACGCGTTTGGCTGTAAATGCGTTACATATAGACAGACAAAATAAAATCCGAGTTGAAACATAGACCTCACTGTGTTTGGTCAATTGGAAAAATAGTATGTTAGGTCATATGGACGGGAAGGGGCCTTTTGCAGGCGAGAATGATGTTTGTAGTCGAGGCGTTAGCCGAGACTACAATCTGATTCAAGCACTGCAAAAGACATTCACATCCAAGTAACGTACACTATTTTTTGTCATAATAATCTGATGAAAAATAACTGAGAAATAGAAAACATTACCTGCTTGTGCTGAAGTTACTACATGCATTCTATAAACATAACCCAGTTTACAAATTCTAAATCAGGAATTTTGTGGAAGTTAACAAAACTTGGGGATAGAATAGTTTTGGGCAGTGCCTGTTATTCTTTTCCAATCATATTCATATGATTCGTAATTGTTTCCATGAATGAATAAATAAAATAAATAAATAAAACTTCCACCTGGAGCGCTGAAGGTGGTTTTTTTGTAGCAGTTTTGCTGTTTCTATTTCGGAAATAGGAAAAACACTCGACTGTAGAGAAAACATATGGTTCCATTACACTAGAGTATGCTGTGATGAGAAACATATGTTTATTTGTTCTACAAACAGCTGTTTACCGGCTTGATTCCATGCATGGAAAACAGCTAAAATCGAATGACGGACAATTTTTTTTTGTCGTAGTCATTCAATATCAGCTGTTTCCCATGCATGAAATCAAGCCGGTAAACAGCTGTTTGCAGAACAAATAAAGATATGATTCTCATCACAGCATATTACTCTACTGTAATGAAATCATAGGTTTTCTTCACAGTCGAGTATGTTTCCTAGTTCCGAAATGAAACCATATAGAATCCTGTTCATAATGAATTGTTCTTTCACGTGATGTGTGGTTTTTTATCTATACTAGAAAAATATCCATGTTGTATAGGGTAGAAGTGCAAGGTTTGTATGAGATTTTGAAAACCCCTTAAAAAATACTCCTTTTTTGAAAATTTGTAGCTCCGGAACCAAAAATGGTAGAATCCTGTGCCGCCACTCAATTTATTGCAAATCTTATTTTCTTCAATTTTCTCCGGAATTATTATTCTTGAGAAACTCAAGGTTCACGAGATGAAATGGGAAGTCCGAAATTTTGGGGGTTTTCGGGGTGGAGCCACCCTCTGGCGTGTCAGCAAATTTCAGATTCGAATTCTGCGCCCCAAAATACATATAGAACCGTCGAGAAAAATTCTTTCGGGGCTGTTTCCTGAGAAACGATCATTTGACTGGACTAATATGTTTTTCTTTACAGTCAAGTATGTCTCCTAGTACCGAATTAGGAACAGTAAAACTGCTACAAAAAAACACCTTCAGCGCTCCAGGTGGAAGTTTTGTCAACTTCCACAAAATTCCTGATTCCCTAATTGTAAACAAGGTTATGTTTATAGAATGCATGTAGTAACTTCAGCAAAAGCAGAAAATGTTTTCTATTCCTCAATTATTCTTTTTCAGTTTATTATGACGAAAAATAGTGTACGATACTTGGATATGAATGTCTTTTGCAGTGCTCGAATGAAATTCTATTCTAGGCTAACGCCTCGACTAGAAACATCATTCTCGCCTGCAAAAGGCTCCTTCCTGTCCATGTAACGTAAAATACTATCTTGAGAACCTCAAGTATTCAATACCATTCATTACGTGTCTCAAGTAACATACACTAGCTTGAATTCCTCTGAATAAATCCACAATATGAGAAGAAACAAATGGAAAAAAGTGAGAAAAAGAAGTGTTACAGAATGGAAATGGCTTGTCTTGAATCGGATGGAATGGATGAAACAAGAGAACGATAAAGATAAATGGTTGTAGAGAGAGGTAGAGAGAGAAAGTGTGGAAGAGAGAGGGTGAGAAGATTGTGTATTTCAAGTGAGATGTGATGCTTGGAACGTGCTATTTTAAACTCTAATAGAAAATGCCTTGGAAGATATAGAAGCAGCTACTCAGTGACATACACGTTCTGCCATTCTATTTCTTTCTCATTTCTGTCTCAGATGTATCACTTCATTCTTATTCCACTTCTCTACTTGATCATTCCTACTTCTTCTTCTCCTTCTTGTTCTTTTTTGTGCTCTTCCTCTCCATCGCCTCTCGATCTTCTCCTCCCAATTCATTTTGTCCTTTCTTTCCTACTCTCATTTTTCTTCTTCCTCTTCTCCCTTTCCTTCTCTGTCTCATCCCTCTCCTCACTCATTCTTCTTCTTCGTCTTCGTCTTCCTCTCCTCCTTCTTCTCCCTCTACTTCTCTCCACAATCCACTCCTCCTCATTCATTTTGTCCTTCTTTTTTTCCTCCTCTTCTTTTTCTCCTTCCTCTTCACCCTCTCCTTTTCTGTCTCATACCCTCTCCTCAATCATTTTCCTTTTTCTTCCTCTTCTTCTTCCTCTTCCTCTTTTTCTTTTTCTTCTTCTTCTTCTTCTTCTTCTTTATCTCCTCCTTTATCTGCTCTATCTTCTACTTTTTCTTCTTGTCCTGCTAATTTCTACTTTTTGCCATTTATTACACTAAGGGCCGGCTTCCGAGCTCGAGATTTGGCTAGGTTCTAGACTTCAAACAGCTGGAGTGAGAGAATTGGCTTTCTGAGACGGGGCGAAGTCGCAGTCATTGTCATAGTCACGTTTGAATTAAATTCCAAGAAACTAGAAAATTAAGCACAAAATAGAATAAAGAGAAAGTAGTGTAAAGTTTTAGCTGTTTTGAATTATTCAGAAATGTTCAATTTCGTCAAGGAAAAACGTTTCCAATCATAGTAATGAGAAAAAAAAAACTGCGACTACTGTTATAAAAACTGCGGTTACGCCCCGTTTTGGAAAGCTAATTTTCTTTTTCCAGGTGCTAAGTCTAGATCTTAACTGAATCCCGAGCTCGGAAACCAGCCCTAAGTGTAAAAGTCTGGTGTGGCGCACTCACACAACTTTCCTTGCCGTTATGAAAATTGATCACCTGACGCTAGTGTTCCCGCGCATCTCAAGTCTTCTATTCAGTGATTTGAGCCAGCTGGTGACAGGGTAATAACTCTGGAGACACACATGAGGTCTGCTATCTCTTCATAGTGAATGATTTAATAGAATCAACAATTGCAATTAGAATAGAATTTGCAATTGAATAATCACATTCTCTCGAATTTATAGCTTATTTCAATTTTAGGTGAAAATGTTACTGAACATCAATTGAAGAGATTTTCATGCTCAATCTACTCCACTTGATTTCTTTTTGTTTCAATTGTATCAGACGCCTGATAATTGGGAATCTATCTGCATTGATGGGGCGAAGCTCCTGAAATTTTTACAGATATGGGACTTGTGGCAGTTGATAGAGCTTATTGATGACTATTTTAGGTATGAATTTGATCAAAATCGTTGGAGCCGTTTCCGAGAAAATCACGAAAAACCCTGTTTTTGACAACATTTTCGCCATTTTAGCCACCATCTTGATCTCATTTGATCGAAATTGTTCGTGTCGGATCCTTATAATGAAAGGACCTTAAGTTCCAAATTTCAAGTCATTCCGTTAATTGGGAGATGAGATATCGTGTACACAGACGCACATACACTCATACACACACACCCACACACACACACACACATACACATACACACACACACACATATACAGACCAATACCTAAAAACCAGTTTTTTGGACTCAGGGGACCTTGAAACGTATAGAAATTTAGAAATTGGGTTAGCTTAATTTTTTTCGGAAAGCAATACTTTCCTTACCTATGGTAATAGGGCAAGGAAAGTAAAAAAGTATTCTTCTCTCATACGTTATTCCATCCAATATTGTAATTTCTTGGAGATTCTTCCACTTATTCTTCTTCTTGGATTGTTCTTTCCCATATCTTCTTTTCCCATTTTTCACACTTCTTCCGTCACAAGTTTTATTCTATCCAATATTGTAATTTATCAGAGATGAGGTGAGGTTTACAAACTCTCTCAGGAATAGAAGATAATATTATCATTAAATTTGTATAGTGAGGTTCACGTTATAATGGTGAAGTGTCTAATTCAAGACTTGACAAACTGAAAACATGACCAAGTGGAATCTTAAAGAGTTTGAAATAGGTCTATAACCTTACTCCGTGAATCAAGAATTTATAAGCAAAATTTCAAGTTAATCAGTTTAGTAGTAATTCAGACGTGATGATGCGTAATTTTTTCCTATCCCTACGGCTGTAAGCCTGTTCTATCCCTAATATAGATGACGTCATACATAATAGCATCAGATTTCCTCTTTAGAAAACAGTAGCAAGGCAGAGAATCGGCAGCACTGTTGTCCCATCTTTCTCCACTGCCATTATAACATGTACCCCTCTATAGGATGGGTACGTACAATACCTTCATTAAGATGCGCCTTCCACCCTCGACCGTGTAAATCTTTCAGTCGTGCATCCCGTATCCCGAAAATCGTTCGCTCGCTTTCCCAGGGAAATTTCACTTCTCCAGGGGCATTTTTGGACCGGTGAGTTGGCAACACTTGTAACGTACGCTACCCGGTAGTAAGCTGAGCTGAGAGACGTCAGTTGTCTCGCAACTAGTTACGCGACAAGTTGCAAGAGTGTTGGTGCAACTCTAGTGTCTTTTTTCGTCTGAAATTGTTGGTGGTAAACGCGTGATTGAAGGTGATTTCCTCGAAAATTTACAGGAAATTTGTTGAGGTGTAAAGTATGTAGAGGGAGGTTTATTTTGGACAATTTTTCCTCAAATTTCGAGTTGCTCAGTGGATTTTTGAAGAGGTAAGCCGGTGTATTTTTTCGTCTAAAATTGTTGGTGGTAAACGCGTGATTGAAGGTGATTTCCTCGAAAATTTACAGGATATTTGTTGAGGTGTAAAGTATGTAGAGGGAGGTTTATTTTGGACAATTTTTTGAGGTGTACAGTGGCGATTTAAAGAGGTGAGCCGGCGTTTTTTCGACTGATATTGATAAACGCATAGTTTAGTTGAAAATTTACAGGTATTTTTTTGAGTATGTTAAAAGAGGTTCAGTTAGGACAAATTTCGGGAAAATTCTGATTACTTTTCGTGTTAAACGCGTGATCCAGTTGAAAATTTACGGCAAATTTGTTGAGTAATTAGAGGAGGTTGTATTTGGACAAGTTTTGGAAAATTTTTGAATTTGTTAATTGGCGATTTGAAGAGAGAATCCGGTGTATTTTTCGTCTGATATTGTTGGAGGTAAACGCGTGTGTTGAAGGGGGTGTTCTTGAAAACTTACAGGATTTTTGTTGGGGTGTAGAGTATGTAGAGGAGGGTGAGTTTGGACAAATTTTTGAGAAATTTTGAGGTGTATCAGAGGCGATTTCAGGAGTGAAGCCGGTTTATCTACCAACTGTAAGTAGATGAGATGAATTTCATCATAGATATAAATTTCATCTACTATGCACTCTTCCTTAATATTGCTATCTAGCAATAATTATCATTGATTAAATGAAATGAAATATCAACTTTGGTGTTGTATTCGAGTATTCAAATTTTCTGTTGTAAAAGGTGACTCGAGAAACTAATAGGCATATTATTGATTGACAAGGTGATAATACCCTGGGCCAATTAAAAATAGGAAATCATATGAAAAGTTATAACTATTATTAAACGTAAATCCAATTTATTTATGCAACTTCCAGTTTATTCCCATCTGAAGATGAAGTGTTACAAAATGTATATGTTGTAAATGTGACTTCAGAAACTACAAGGAGTTTGTGGGGTGAAAATAACCTGAGCCCTGTGAGAATAGAGAAACAGATGGAAAATATATAAGTGAGTTTGATGTTGAAGGTTCAATCATACAATAATAGGTACATTATTGAGATTTTACTTCAATGGATAAGGAAGATTGTATCAGATCTGCTAGATTGTATTGTTTAAGCTCTCACTCTCTCTGGTAGAGCCACCCACATTTGGTAGAGAGTTAGTGGGGAGGATATTTTTAATATTCTTTCCGAAGAATGGACATTGATAGGTCCAAAGCTCCGCCAATTTATGTAGATGCATAACAATATAATTATTATCTATAGTTATTATATTACAAATTGCTTTTTCATATCATATACAGTTAAATAATTATTTTCTTAGTCTATATTATGTAAATTCATCTATAATTTTGCTGTATTGTAGGCTATTGTATATAAGTGTATAAGCCAGTATATATTGTAATCTACATAAATAAAGTACTCAATCAAATCAATCAATCTCTCTTTCTCTCTCTAACAATCAACCAATATCTCTCTTTTGTCAACAGTAGTTGAACTGGTTAGCAGCAACTCTCCATGCCTCTCTGTAATCCGCCTTCCTCTTGAGGACACTGTAGTTGCCACATCTCAGATCCTTCTCAGTTGTTCTATGTACTCCAGTCCTGGCCTTCCTCGCGCTTTGCCTCCCTCAGTCATTCCCTCCATTATCCTTTTTGTTGGTCCCTCATGTCGAAGAATATGACCATCTAGTTGTGCTCTTCTTTTTTTTATTTCTTTCAGTAGACAACCTCTCTCTCCAACTCTCTGAAACACCTCTTCATCCCTCACCTACTCTCTCCAACTGATCCTCAGCATTCTTCTGTGGCCCACCATGTCTCAACAGAAATTCTTCTCTCTCCTTTCACACTTATCGTCCAAGCTTCACTGCCATAGGTTAAAATGCTCCATACATACGTTTTGAGCAACCATATCTTCACCTCTAGACTCAATGCTCTTGCAGTCAATAACATCTTTTTATTATTGAAAGCATTCTTTGCTTGAAAAATCCTGATATAAATCTATAAATGAAAGACAAAAAATTCAGCTTGGTGAGTGCAAAGATGTTCAATTTGGCATTTGGGGCATTTCAAGTGAATATTTGCCAAAACGCCCAACAAATTCTCCCCTCTAATGCAAGCTATCAAACGAGCGAATAAGCGGGCTCCAACTGCTATTTACTCAAGGATTATAGAGTTTATTATAGTGAGGTCCACGTTATAATGACAGTGGAGAAAGATAGGAGAACAACGTTGCCGATCCGTTGTCTTGACAATGCCTTCAATAGACGGTAGCTGATACAGGTTTATTGATGTAATATTAACTGTTCATCCTCGTTTAAAATAATCAATTATATTTTATTAAGCGAGAGATTATATTTTTCAATAATTTCATATTGAATTATTGAATATTTTGTTGATTGATTATCAAATCTACATTGTTGAAAGACGATCTGGCAACAGAGAAAAGTGAGTGAGAGATAGCGCTATCCGTTTTGCTGAATGACAGACAAGGATAGCAATACAATTGCTAATCGAACACTGCCATTATAACGTGGATCTCACTTCAATTCAATTCAATTCAATTCAATAATAATTCTTTATTGTCATATACAGTGCACAAGAATATATGGATATATGCTTTTAGTATAAAGGAATGAAAAAAAAATCAATTCACAAAGATATACCGTATTGTATTATCGACCTAGAATATTATTGCTAAGCCATAAAAAGTTTGCAAGTCTTGAAAAAAAAATTAACAAAACCTGCAATTCTATTATCCGAAATTCCGAGCCATCGGTCGACGACTGCATCGCAAACATGCCCACTATACTGTATATTATTCAATAACAAACAACCACGACACAGCCACCAACCGATGGCCCAAAAAAACTAGCCTATTAGCCTATAAGAAATATAACTTACAAAATACATCAAAGACTTGCACCGACACAACAACAAAGGAAATAGTCCCACATGAGTCTTAGACTTGTGTGTGTGGGACGAGTATCATTATACTGTGATATTTTGTGACTAAAATAGTTGAGTAGAAGTTTAGAGAAATAAATGAATATAACCTTCACAGATTTAGAAAGAAGAGCAAAGAAAAAACGGCAATACAAGATAGAAAGAAAAGGATTTATGTAGGGCTATGGGTTAGTTGAGGAATTAGTGAGTTAGTTAGGATTCCATACTAGATCTTATATTTCATTTTAATTTTTTTTAAATGTTTTTATTATTATTGTAAACTACCTGTATAAGGGTTCGAGCAAATTCTCTGAGTTATTGGCACCAGTTGCACGCAGCAAACCATCGATGATTCTTTTGTAAGCAAGCAAACCTACCGTGGGCTCTATTATTTCTCTGGATGGTGCTTTCCTCAATAAAAAGGAAACAAACACTTAAGCTATATGTGTTGATTACTCCTTCCATTATTAGTATCTTTGTCCTCCGATTGCCAAATTTATCACAATATTCGATCGTAAATCTTGTTTAAGCCCTACCAGCAGCGATATTACTCACGAATTGATTGAAAGCACTTTGAGCCGTTGACGATAATGTCAGTCTCAAATTACAGAGTCTCTTATCACAGACAGGTTCTAATTAATTCGCCTCCCTGATTGACGTTTCTAACACCTCTCTTACACTCACACTCTCTCACTCACTTTGTCTCTCTGTCACACAAGACATCCTATCCGCTAAATTGTGTATGGGTGACACTCTCTCATAATTTAGTATGTAGGTAACACCTATCAGATAATATTGTTTTATATGTTGTGCATTATAACACCTATCACATACGGTAGCACTGTTCTATATAATGCTGTGTATACATATTATAACACCTATAGTGAAGTCCACGTTATAATGGCAGTGGAGAAAGAGAGAACAGCTTTGCCAAATTCTCTTCCTTCACACTGTCTTCTATATTAATAGGATATCTGATACCGGTATATCTGATGTATACGTCAAGAAAATATTTTTTTACTTTCCTTGCACTATTACCATAGGTAAGGAAAGTATTGCTTTCCGAAAAAAATCAAGGTACCCCAATTTCTAAATTTCTATACGTTTCAAGGTCCCCTGAGTCCGAAAAAGTGGTTTTTGGGTATTGGTCTGTGTGTGTGTGTGTGTGTGTGTGTGTGTGTGTGTGTGTGTGTGTATGAGTGTATGTGCGTCTGTGTACACGATATCTCATCTCCCAGTTAACGGAATGACTTAAAATTTGGAACGTAAGGTCCTTACACTATAAGGATCCGACACGAACAATTTCGATAAAATGCAATCAAAGATGGCGGCTAAAATGGCGAAAATGTTGTCAAAGACAGGGTTTTTTCGCAATTTTCTCGAAAACGGCTCCAACGATTTTGATCAAATTTATACCTGGAATAGTCATTGATAAGCTCTATCAACTGCAACAAGTCCTATATCTGTAAAAATTTCAGGAGCTTCGCCCCATCAATGCAAAGTTTGATTTTAGATTCTCAATTGGCAGCCTTCATATACAATTTAAACAAAAAATTTCAAGTGGAAAAGATTGAGCATAAAAATCTCTGCAATTAATGTCTAGTAACATTTTCACCTAGAATTGGGAATAAGCTCGAAATTCGAGAAAATGTGATTATTAAATTGCAAACTGTTGGCAACTGTTAGTTCTATTAAATCATTCACTACGAAGAGATAGCAGACCTCGTGTGTCTCCAGCGTTATTGTCCTATCACTAGCTGTCTCATATCTTTGAATAGTAGATTTGAGATGCGCGAGAACACTAGCGTCAGGTGATAAATTTTCATAACGGCAAGGAAAGTTGTGTGAGTGCGCCGCACCAGATTTTTAAATAATTAAATAACAAATTTACATGATGGAGGTGGAATATTCTGTTGATAAATTATATCCCTACATTGTTGAATAACGATCTGGCAACCTTGCGGAGGTGAAAAAGGATAGCGCAACCTGCTTTTTGTGATGATAGACAGGGATAGCAATACCAAAGTTTATCCATCATAACCTCCACGTTACCTCTCACTATGAAATCATAATTACTGTTATAATAATTATGTTATCATAATTATATACATTATTATCATAATTATGTAACGTACCTTGTAAGCTATCCAGTGAGTTGTGTGAGTATGGGCTCTATAACACCTATCACATGAATGCACATATAGGGTCTAATATACAATTCAATATGGTGCGCTGATTATTATATAACACCTCATAAGCTGTAATCACTCATGCTGTCAACTCCAAACTATGACAGGTCTTTGATTATCCTTCTCATTCATGAAGTTTTGATTAATTGGGTTTGAATCATGTGTGCTGTTGGCAGTTTCAAAGGATATCCACGAAGTTTCACTAAACTCACGCCCGGTTTAAATCAGAATCCTCTGTATGTTAATATTAGTAGTGTAGGCTATTATTTATCATCAAGAATGAAACATATTTGAGATAGAATTTATCAAAATTGACAAGAAAAAACAACTCAGTGATGTCCATGTTATAATGGCAGTGGAGAAAGATAAGAGAACAGTGTTGCTGATTCTCTGCCTTGCCACTGCCCTTTATAGAGGATAGCTGATATATATAAATATAAAAGCGAAATGGCACTCACTCACTGACTGACTGACTCACTCACTCGCAGAACTAAAAATCTACCGGATCAAAAACGTTCAAATTTGGTACCAGTTGGCCCTCTAGAGGCGCACTAAGAACGGATTTGGAAAAATTATCGAAGATACGCCCAAAATCTGCGTTTTTCTAGCGTTTTCTCAGCCTTATTGAGAAAAAATGAACAGAAAATGATCAAATTAGGTACAAAAGCTCAGCTAGGGTGTAATAATGTTGTGTTAGAAGGAATTTGCAATAACGTTAACGATACGCCCAAAATTATCGTTTTTTTTTGCGTTTTCTCAGTTCTTTCATCAATTAATTGACAGAACAGTTCAAATTTGTACTGAGGTTTAGCTAGGGTCTACAAATTTTGTGATGAGGTGACTTTGATATTTCATCAAAGATACGCCCAAAATGAGCGTTTTTCCAACGTTTTTCTCAGTTTTCTGCGTTTTCAGTACTTTGACTTTTTGATGGTATGGAGTATGCTCAAATGGAAAATGCAGGCGAGCGAAGCGAGCCCGCTGACCTCATCTTTAGACGATCCAGTCGGGGGTCTAGGGGGCGGAGCCCCCTGGCTAGATTGATTGATTGATTGAGTACTTTATTTATGTAGATTACAATATAATTATACTGGCTTATACACTTATATACAATAGCTTACAATACAGCAAAATTATAGATGAATTTACATAATATAGACTAAGAAAATAATTATTGAACTTTATATGATATGAAAAAGCAGTTTGTAATATAATAACTATAGATAATAATCATATTGTTATGCATCTACATAAATTGGCGGAGCTTTGGACATATCAATGTCCATTCTTCGAAAAGAATATTAAAAATATCCTCCCCACTAACTCTCTACCTGGCTAGACGGATATGGCGAGCGAAGCGAGTTACATCAGATACATGAATGACGCATCATCACGACTGAACAGATTAATTTGGAATTCTGCATGAAGATTCTTCATTTACCGAGGATGTTTTTGATTTTATCTAAAATTCTTCAAGATTTCAGTAGGTTTGCAGTTTGTTAAGTTTCCAATTATACCCTTGCGAAGCACGGGTTACATGCTAGTGTGCAATAAATCACTTCATCACGCATCGTCTACCATCTAATCACGTTGATGCTGCCTTCATCTCAATGGGGAAGACGACAAAATTTGATTTAGCGATCTTAATTGGATAGATAATAACAGGGAAGCAACAATACCCCTCCACTTGAATAACGGCTTAGTCAAGTGCGATACACTCAAGTGAAAGGGGGTGATTTAAGGCCTGGGGAGGTTAAGGAAGATTTCTTGACTTCTCCGCCCCTCCACTCTTACACCAATAAAGTAGGTTATTATGCGGTGTCAGGTGTACGCTATTATCTTAGCTCTATAGTTATAGTAAGGTTTAATGGCAGTGGAGGAAGATAAGAGAACGATGTTGCCAAGTCTCTGCCTTGCCACTGCCTCCTATACAGGATAGCTGATACCGATATATCTGATATAATTGACTGTTTATATTTGTTTGATGAGATCACTCTTATTTTATTCGTCAGGAAGAAATATTTTTTAATGAGTGTTCATAACTATAGTGAGGTCCACGTTATAATGGCAGTGTTTGATCAGCAATGGTATTGCTATCCTTTTCTATCATTCAACAAAACGGATAGCGCTAAATCTTTCTTCTCGCTTTGCTCTGTTGCTAGATCGTCTTTTAACAATGTAGGATTGATAATTAATTAGCGAAATATTCTATTTAATGTAAATTCATTATGAAATTATTCGAAAATATAATTTCTTGCTTGATAAATATGATTGATTTCAAAGGAGAATGAACAGGTAATATTACATCAATAAACCTAACTTTGTTATAGTTCAGACACTGTGTTACTTGTAAATATTTGAAAAAACACTTAGGCCCGGTTGCACAACAGCCGGTTAAATTTTAACCGTGATTAATTCCACAAAAACCAATCAGAGAAGGCGTTTTTGATAAAACGGCTTCTCTGATTGGTTCTCGTGGAATTAATCACGATTAAAATTTAACCGGCTGTTGTGCAACCGGGCCTAAGTGTTTTTTCAAATATTTACAAGTAACACAGTTTTTGATAAAACGGCTTCTCTGATTGGTTCTCGTGGAATTAATCACGATTAAAATTTAACCGGCTGTTGTGCAACCGGCACTTACTTTTCTTGCAGTATTGAGGAATGCATTTCACTCCCGAGAAGGAGCTTCATCAAGAAGATTTCTCGGAGCTACTCCAAGAAAAAAGTGTTTTTTCCTCCACCTACTGTCTAAAGTACTCACTCTACTCCCTGAAACATAATACTAAAGTGTCACTTTTTCGCTCTCGGTAGTAAAAAACAGAAAAACTCTCCAGGGAGGAAAAGTGACTCCATTTAAATAACATGGGAAGCATCTCTATTTTAAAAACTTACATATGTTTGTATGCTAAAATTATTACAAACTTCATATCACTATACTAAAAAAATGTATAAATATTTTTTTATATTTCATGCTATTCAATATACCAGCCAACGAATATTCCTTATTAACTTATCAAATTTGAAACGGGAACTTCATCATAGCTGTAGTTGTGGCGGCCATTGTTGTTACAACTTTTGCCAACAGATAGCGCTGTCGGCGGAGAACTGTGATTACAAGCCAGCTGTTTCTGTTTACTTTTTAGATTATGTTGTAACACATAGTTTGGTCACGTACGTTTTTAAAAAAATATTTTATTTGCAGCTTTTATAAAAATGTAGGTGGTAGAAAAATGTTGTGTACATCACAAGTGAAAAATGTTTTTTCTTCATCAGGAAAATTGTAGCCAACGAATATTCCTTATTAACTAATCAAATTTGAAACGGGAACTTCATCATAGCTGTAGTTGTGGCGGCCATTGTTGTTACAACTTTTACCGACATATAGCGCTGTCGGCGGAGAACTGTGATAACAAGCCAGCTGTTTCTGTTTACTTTTTAGATTATGTTGTAACACATTGTTTGGTCACGTACGTTTTTAAAAATTATTTTATTAGCAGTTTTTATAAAAATGTAGGTGGAGGAAAAATGTTGTCTATATCACGAGTGAAAAATGTTTTTTCTCCCTCAGGAAAATTGTTGCCCTCGGCTTCGCCTCGGGCTTCAAACTTTTCCCTCAGGGAGAAAAAACAGCACTTTTCACTCTAGATATACACATAACTATTATTCTGCAGCTTTCATAAAAATGTAGGTGGTGGAAAAATGTTGTGTACATCACAAGTGAAAAATGTTTTTTCTTCCTCAGGAAAATTGTTGCCCTCTGCTTCGCCTCGGGCTTCAAACTTTTCCCTGAGGGAGAAAATACAGTACTTTCCACTCTAGATATTCAAATAACTATTTCTTGGGGTATTGAGGAATGCATTTCACTCCTGAAGAGGAGCTTCATGAAGAAGATTTCTTGGAGCTACTCCAAGAAAAATAAATGTTTTTCCAAATATTTATAAGTAACTCAGTTTCTGAAATACAACAAAGCTATTATAATATAGTATTCGTCATGGAAAGCAACATCAATTCCATTAAACCTGTATCAGCTACCGTCTATAGAAGGCATTGACAAGACAGACAAGACAACAAAGCTATTATAATATAGTATTCGTCATGGAAAGGAACATCAATTCCATTAAACCTGTATCAGCTACCGTCTATAGAAGGCATTGACAAGACAGTGGTTCGGGAACGTTGTTCTCCCATCATTCTCAACTCCCATTACAACGTGGACCTCACTATAGTATTTCAGGGGCACAGGTGAATCGAACAAATATAAAATAATTTGAATTTATGTAAGTTTGCGTTTATAGCTACGCAGTAACTGCGGAAGTTCTGAACAAATCTCGAAATTTGGGTCCAATTCCGATAGTTCACAGTAATAGCTACATATTTCTAATAGATTGCGCCATATTTTAGGGGTAACCACGCCCCATGACCCCACGAAATTGCGCCCCAAATTTGAGCTGAACACCTGCTACCCGTTTCAACACTTTATCAGAAATATCGACGACTAACTGTGATTTGTATGGTGCCGCTTTCCCAGCTCAAAACTCACTTCCAACAGTTGGTATTCCTCATTGAAATGAAATGAATAAGATTTATTCATCCAAAAACTAGTACAATAACAGGAAAATCTGTTTCTCATCATCTAAACATAGAAATGTACAGTAATAATGACCGAACGAAGTGAGGTCTATGTTTCAACTCGATTTGCTTTTGTCTGTCTGTTTGTAACGCGATTACGGCCGAACATGTTGATAGAATTCAATGAGATTTGGCAGGAATATTCATTTTTCAACTGCGCGTCGATGTATACACAAGGTTTTTTGAAATTTTGCATTTCAAGGATAAATGGAGAGAAGAGTAACTCCTCCATACTCTGATATCACTATATATATTATTTACTTCGAAGATAGGATAAATCAAACTATACAAATATTCATCATAATCAATCAGCTGACATGTAGATTTCTCATTGCATGCATTACACAGATGTCTAGCCGTGTATTTTATTTCTATAAGGTAGGGTTTCAATCAAAGACATTAAAGATGCATAGACTTACATGCAGCGCTAGTGTCGTACTTGGAATTGAAATTGGCCATTGAGGGGGCAACCCATAAGATTATTACATACCAATGCCTTTGTAATCTATAGTATTACAAATATATAGAAATAATATCTCGTGCTAAAATACCCCAATGGCGGCCTTCAATTTCAAGTAAGAGCTATCATTAGGAAAGCATAGGCATTGTGGGTCTATATCTCTTCAAGGTATTTGGTTTCAATATTTTTATGATGCGTGCCCATCAGTATCAATATTCTCACATTTTAAAAACAAATTTAATAGGCGATTGGGAATCAAATAAAAATGATTATATGAACTGAATAATGCCGGAGAAATCATAATACTCTTGATTGAAAAAAAATATATTTTAAAAAAGTTAAGAAATATTCTTATCAGATGGGAAGATTATCACGAAACTGGATAAAATCATCATATGGGATACAAATTCAGACGTAAACTGATGTTTATTAACATAAGTGAGTTTTTGATCTTGGAGAAAACAAATAACATTTCTAAGAGTACATTATGATTCCATTGTGAATCACGATTCAACTGAGTCAACTAGAACAGGTGACATCAGATACCTGTGGATGAGAAAACTGCGTGAGGCCTATTGGAGTTTTCTCATCCACAGGTATATATATATATATATATATATATATATATAACACCATTGCTTTCCATTGCTTTCCATTCAACCATTGCTGAATTTTTGGATTGAATCCCACTATAGTGAGGTCAACGTCATAACGGCAGTATTTGATTAACATTGGTGTTGCTATCCTTGTCTATCATTCAACAAAGCAGATAGCGCTATCCTTCTCTACCTCAGCATCGTTGCCAAATCGGTCTCAACATTGTAGAAATACAATAAATAATTAATGTTGACAAACTACTTAATCTCAAACATGGAAATTTATCATTCAATCATTGAGAAACATATTTTCTTGGCGAGTAAAATATAATTGATTATTTCAAACAAGAATGAATAGTTTATATTACATCAGATATACCCGTATCATCCATCCGCTATAGAAGGCAGTGGCAAGGCAGAGATCCGGCAACACTGTGCCCCTATCTTTCTTCACTGCCATTATAACGTGGACCCCACTACACATCGATGTCGGTTAGATAGACGGGGCTCAATTCCCATGTTGCCAATTCATTTTGTTGAATAATAGCGTTGATGTTATCGGTGAAATTCAATATTAATGTGATATCAGGGATTGTTTGTGGGTTGTAGAGATCAAATATTAATGGCCCGTATCGGAACAACTGAATTTAGTTTGAATTAAATATGGGTGTTTATCTGTACTTGTATGTAGTTAAACTGTATTTCACTTTATTTGTATCTTAATATGGTAATTGAATCGATTCGTGATACTCAAATTCTTTATTGATTGATAAAATATGTGAGCATCTGCTCCAGAGTTCAGGAGCATAAGGTAAGAGTATAAGGTAAAGCTTATTCATATAAAAATGAGCAAATGCTTATGCTTCGACCTAATGGTCATGAGCAAAACCTTATGCTCCTCCTCATGCTCATGAGCATATGCTTTGGTTTTATTCATATGGCCCAATAAGTAACATCATCAAAATGATTGGGAGAGGAGAAAATAAGGTCACACATAGTCTTAAATAGGTTGAGTCTTGTAGTTGTTCACTTCACAATATTTTCAGTTCTTAATTGATTTCTCAAAGTAGATTTTTAAATGTAGATGCTTCTAAACCAATCATAGAAGAAATATTTCACATTATTGTAACTGAAAAAATCTGGTGTTTCGCACTCACACAACTTTCCTTGCCGTTATGGAAATTGATCACCTGAAGCTAGTGTTCACGCGCATCTCAAGTCTACTATTATTCAAAGATCTGAGACAGCTGATGACAGGACAATAACGCTGGAGACACACGAAGTCTGCTATCTCTTCATAGTGAATGATTTAATAGAATCAACAATTGTCAACAGTTTGCAATTCAATAATCACATTTTCTCAAATTTCAAGCTTATTTTAAATTTTAGGTGAAAATGTTACTAAACATTAATTTGTAGAGATTTTCATGCTCAATTTTTTTCACTTGGAATATTTTGTTCAAATTGTATATGAAGAATTAGGAATCTGAAATCAAACTTAGAATAGATGGGGCGTAGCTTCTGAAATTTTTACATATATGGGACTTGTGGCAGTAGATAGAGCTTATGACAATTACAATGACCATTTTAGGTGTACATTTGATCAAAATTGTTGGAGCCGTTTTCGAGAAAATCGCGAAAAACCCTGTTTTTGACAACATTTTCGCCATTTTAGCCGCCATCTTGTATTGCATTTGATCGAAATAGTTCGTGTCGTAAAATTATATATCTGCATGTATATTTTTGATAAATCCCTTAGCTATCACCTTATTTCACCAAAAATAAACCTTCAATTCAGCTTTTTAAACAGTGAAAAATATTCTGTGTATCCAACACTCCTTTGACTTTTCTGTTTACAAACTTCACCAGAAGGATTCTTTCCGACATTTTCTGTGTTGACACGTATCAATTCCCCAACTCTACTACACAGATACTAGCACCCTCCGGCACCAACAGAGCTGTGTCAACATAGTGGAAAAGTCACAGGAAAATGAACCGACCGCTTTTCCGAGCTTTCCCAGCGACCCAAACGTTCAAAATTTATGTTGCGACTTTTCCAGCACTCATGCAATTCGGTTTGAATGCAGCTCGAATGGCCGAATTGAATACAAACATATACACAGGTTTATATAGATGTGTATACAGATATATATGCTACATATGTGATGAGAATACCTGCATGTGTATTCATATATAGGTAACACGTATGAAAGGGATGCATGCATGTGTAAACAGATATATGGATATAGATATATATGCTGCGTGGAGAGAATATTTGCATGTCTATACAGATATAGTCAGAACATATTGTGAAGAGAATACCTTCATATGTATACAGATGTGTATACCACATATCATAATGGTATACTAGCATGACTATACAGTTATAATCTACAAACATACGTGGAGAGAATGCAGCATAGCATATATATGGGTGAAACAAGCATAGTATCACATTTTACGATTGCATGCCAGTGGATAGAGGAGGTATTGTTTTGAAATGGAGTGTGAGGTGGAAAATCATTATTATTGGATAGGTGAATGTAGTGTGTGGAAGAGAGAAAGAGTGGGTGAGAGGCAGAGAGAAGGAAAGAGAGAGTGAGAAAGAGTGTGAGAGAGACAGAACAAGAGAGATTGATTGTTTGATTATATGCCTTTATCACAGAATAGATACAGAATGGAAACTTGTAATCAAACGCCTATCTTACCAATGCTTTTTACATGACCCCAATACTAAACACGTGACGTGACCTTGGGAAGTTCCAATCCTGGTCTTCTGATTGGCTCGTGGCAGTGAATGAGATCAATTGATCCGGATCATTAGAGTGATCCGAACCTACCATCAATACTATTACAATGCGGCGCTTCCTAACAAGATGGCGGATTTTGGCGTCAGGGTATAGCCAAGTTTCCGTACTGTATGTATACTGTGCCTTTATTGGAGCGGATTTAGGACTTCAGAGTTGAGACTCTCTCTCTGTCTCACAACCCCTCATAAAAACACATTGGATTACAATCTAATTAATAAAATATTTATTTACTTGGAAAATAAGAGAGAGTGAGTGTGAGGGAGGCAAGGAATGTCTAGAGTGAAAAAGGAATAGTGAGAGGGAGTGATAAAATTGTTCCGGCTTTGAGTGGTAGAGGAGTAAAGGAGAGAATGCGAAGAAATTGAAGTGAGAAGAGAAGGAAATTTCTGAGATATTGCAATTATTCAAATGCCAATGAATTGATAATTATTATTAAACGAGAGTCCAAATCAAATGCTAACAAAACCCGGAATAACAAATAATTCCCGGCTGACAAATAATTTTTGAATAGTGGCGCTCATCGAATTTCTCTCTAGCTGTTTACCCTGTTGTCAATATTTGCAGTAGCAGAAGTCTTCGGGGTGAATTACGGCATTTAATTTGGATTTTCGTTTAACTAGTAGCTCTGTGAACAGTAGACCTCACGCAGTATTCTCATCCACAAGTACCTGATTGAAACTATAGACCTTATGGAAATACAGCAATAGACTGGCTTCTCCACACATCTGTGTAATCACTTGTCAGCTAATTTATGATGAATAATTCTATAGTCTGATTTTTACTCCAATATTGGCGTATGAAGGAGGCTCCTTTTTCTTTTTATATTATCCTTGAAATGCAAAATTTCCAAAAACCTTGTATATACGTCGACGCGCAATTAAAAAAGGAATATACCTGACATATTCCATGAAAATCTATTACCGCGTTTCGCCGTAAATGCGCAACATATAAACAATTTAACATTCAAACATTTAAACATTTAAACATTGAGAGAAATGCCAAACCGTCGACTTGAATCTTAGACCTCACTTCGCTCGGTCAATAATAATTGGTGAGAAGAGCATTGACATAGAAATTATAAACAAAGAATGGTCATAGAAATATTATCAATAAAATTGAAGATTATCTTATCACCCCAACAATGGTAGAGATAGGATGTAGATTTGGAGGATACATGAGTAATTAATTCTCCGAATATGTAAATTATTATCAAAGATATTACTTAGATTAAACTTAAGGGTAGAAGTCAAGAGAAAAAATACAGTGGAACTCAGTTTTTAAGCACATATTAGAAATTAAAAAATTGAATGAATGTTGTTTCGAAAATAAATTCCCACATAAATATCAGATGTGAGAGCTTAAGTAACAGTAAAGTAACTTCCCCAGAATATAAAATTTTGCATTTGTTCATTTACTGAATTGCAAAGGCAACTTCCTATAGTGAGGTGTTGCCTACGTTATAATGGTAGTGTTTGATTAGCAATGGTATTGCTATCCTTGTCTATCATACAAAAAAGCGGATAGCTCTATCTCGTTCTCGCTTTGCTCTGTTCCCTGATCGCCTTTTAACAATGTCTAATTAATAATGAATTGACAAAATATTTCATCTCAATTATGAAAATTCATTAAGAAATTATTGAAAAATATAATTTGTTGCTTAATAAAATATAATTGATCATTTTAAACGAGAATGAAGCGTAAAACATCAATAAACCTGTATCAGCTACCTTCTATAGAAGGCATTGACAAGATAGAGGATCGGCAACGTTTTTCTCCTATCTTTCTTCACTGCCATTATAACGTGTACTCCAGTATAGAAGTATTTCAAGCCTGGGTGATGACGAAGGGATGAATTATGATACGTACAGTACATTATTTTATTGTCAATGGTCG
Organism: Nilaparvata lugens; assembly: GCF_014356525.2. Classification (NCBI taxonomy): domain Eukaryota; kingdom Metazoa; phylum Arthropoda; class Insecta; order Hemiptera; family Delphacidae; genus Nilaparvata; species Nilaparvata lugens. The sequence continues at coordinate 63,832,163 of NC_052510.1, forward strand.
AAACATTATCAACTTCGTATCCAAGACTGGCAAATCCTGAAGATGACTCCGCCATTTGCACGAAAAAGCAATCGAACCTTAGTGAAATGGTTACAAATATTATATTTCGCACCTAGAGCAGAAAATGAGATATTTCCGGCTCGAAACCAGTTTTCAAGTCCGAGGCCGTAGGCCGAGGACTAGGAAAGATTGAGAGCCTGAAAAACATTTTTGCCCGTGGTGCGAACGCTATTTTTCGCCACACACAAAAATAAACAATATATATGAGAATAGTTGTTTAATAAGCACTTCCGAAAGCATAAGTGGAAGGTGATAGCTCTAGCAAATCTGAAGTAACCTGAATATCAGGAAATTGAAAGTATTTTTATTTTTTATTCTGATTCGTCTAAATAACCTTGAAGATGATGTTCAAATATGTGGGAGGTTGAGTTTACACTTGTTTATTCTTTCAAATGACAATAAAATGATATTATTATAAATGTTTTAATTATTGAATAATGAACATAAATAATGAAAAGGTTTTAGATCAGCTGTTTTTTGATCACCTTCTTAGTTCCATGTTAGCGGCTGGAAAGGGTACTCTTTCCGGCCTAGGCCGGAAAGAAACCTGTTCTGACGTCAGACGAGAGTCGTCTGCAAACAATGTCTTTCAGATCTACGTAGGGACTGGAAAACAGCTGCTTTCTGTGCAGTGTGGCGAGAACAATTAATTTGAATGGAAGTAGTGATCAATACATTATTTCAACTTGAATAATTTTTCAAAAACTGTAACTCCTGACTGCTAACAATCAATCTCTGTCAACCAAATCAATAATTTTTCATCATCGCATCGACTCTCGAAAACAATTTATTTGGATAATAGTCATCAATTCACACCGAGTCCCCTCTCAGGGTACTGAGAGGTCGAAACCCCTTCCCTTCCCAAGGTCAGTGTGAAAGGAGGTTGAGATACAGCAGACAACCCTACAATATACTTATTTTCACCCTTCTATATACATAAAGCCTACAATGATGAAATGTTATAACGGTTCCATTATTGGGAATGATTTATTGTGCTGAGCGAACTCTGACGCGTATGGCGTGCATTTATAATTCTGTCAGCTTTTATTCTTGTTGGAGAAAGCACGAAAGCGAGCGGGTGAAAAATGTGTAGATTTCAATAGGTGTTGTGCTGCTTTTAGTGGATTTTGGTGAGAGTGCCTTGAGGAGTGAAGTGAAATTGATGAGGAAGTGTTATATGGGAAAAAACTTCTCCCCTTTTTCTGGAGATAAATTGATAAATTTCTTGAAATATAAGAAGAGAATGCTTTCTTTTTTCTGGAAATAAATTGATAAATTTCTTGAAATATTGACTGGTGAGTTTTAAATGATGTATTGAAAATGGATTGGGTTGGAAGGCTTTCACATTCTAATAGTGGACTGTTGTATGGGAAGCAAATACTCTCTTTTCATCTGGATATAAATTTATAAATATCTTGAAATATGGACTGGTGAATTTCAAATTATGTATTGAAAATGGAATAGATTGGAAGACGTTTACTTTCATTAATAGTCTCTCTCAATGATGTGGAAATGAAATATCTTTTTCTAGAGTTATATCATCGACCAAGCGTAGTGGAGTCTGAATTTCAAGTCTAAAGGTGCGTACAGATTTACGCACCGCGAACATGAGCAATTCACTTTTAGTTTTTCTCTCCCAATCAGTGCTACTTTGTAAAAATTATAAATAAATAATACAATAAATCAGCTGATTATATCTGTATTTTTACAGAAACGGTAAGATACAGATATAGAAATCTTGGCATCAGCTGATTAAAAGTGAATTGCTCATGTTCGCGGCGCGTATATCTGTACGCACCTTGGCTGGTCACACACAGATTAGACAAGAAAAGACTAGTCACGTTTAGTCACAATACTTCACATAGTTGCTTATGTAGTCATGTCTAATTGCAATGACTAATCAGTGTGTGTTGCGTCATAAGCAACAATGTGAAGTATTGTGACTAAACGTGACTAGTCTTGTCTTGACTAATCGGTGTGTGACCAGCCAAAGGTTTTGCATGTTTCTCTTCATGTTTTCATTTATGTTCTAATGTGTTATCTTTGTTTGTTCGACATTTCCGTCGAAACGCAACTATAGATATTCATGGAATTTTACAGAAATGATCCTTTTTGGATTACATGAAAATTTATTATAATTTTTCATTCTAAGGATTATATCAAATGTAAATATATAAAGGAATTCCCACCACACTTCAGTTGTATTACTGTAAAAATAAGACTACTGAATTATTAATTATCAATCAGGTATCGAGTGGATTATTAATTGTATGCAATTTTTAACTCAAATTAACAAAGTATTATTTCTCTCAGCAATTTCTACTGCTTTCGACTCGGGCTGAATAGTTGACAGTATGTCTCTCAGGAAATTAACTTGTAGTTCATAACTGCGCGAGGTCTACTCTTCACAGAAGAGTCCACTATGGTGAGGTCCACGTTATAATGGCAGTGTTTGATTAGCAATGGTGTCGCTATCCTTGTCTATCATTCACAAAGCGGATAGCGCTATCTCTTTCTCGCTTTGCTATGATGCCAGATCTTCTTTTAACAATGTAGAATTGATAATTTAATTAACAGAATATTTCATCTTAATTATGAAAATTCGTTAAGAGATTATTGAAAAATATAATTTCTTGCTCAATAAAATATAATTGATTATTTTAAAAGAGAATGTACAGTTAGTATTACATCAATAAACCTGTATCAGCTACCGTCTATAGAAGGCATTGACGAGACAGAGGATCAGTAACGTTGTTCTGCTACCTTTCATCAATGCAATTATAACGTGGACCTCACTATAGTTCATAACTGCGCGAGGTCTACTGTTGACAGGATTTATTAGTAAGATATTTTATAAGAATAATTTATTAGAAAAGATATCATAGCTTGTGCCATCCTATTATATTAAGCGAGCAATTTCTGAATTTATGTATTTATTTATATATTAATTTATGTATTTATGTATGTCCAACGGATCTCGAAAACGGCTTTTCGAAATTTTGATCTCATCAAACGATTTTGATGAAATTTGCAATATAGTAGGTTATGGAATAATTAGATTATAATAATTTATATCCTATTATATTTATCGTGCGATTTGTGTATATGTATTTATGTGAGTATTAGTTTATGTATGTCCAACGGATCTCGAAAACGGCTCCAACGATATTGATGAAATTTGCAATATAGTAGTTTAGGAAAAGGAAGCATAAAATTTCCTTTCATCGTACCATGATGATGAAAAATTTCCCTCTAAACACAAGAGAAAAAACGCAATTTCCCCTACAAAGAATGACAATAAAGAACACAGATTTCTCCGAAATACACACCAATATCTTACAACCCTTGAAATTTCCCTTTCATGTACAGACTTTAGACTTTCAATTCCCAACTCTTGCAGCCTAATTATTTGAAAATGGAACAAATGAGGGGAAATTTGAATTCCCGGCGTTCTAAGCTCCGTTTTCGTGAACAAATGAGGGTAAATTTAGATTCTCTCCGTTCTCGAGAGAGTTAAATGGAAAAAAATAGACGGGAAGAAAGAGTTGAATGGAAGAATATAGAGAGAGAGAAAGAAAGAGTTAAATCAGAGAAAATAGAGAGAGAAGGAAAGAGTTGAATGAAAGAAAAAAGACAAAGAAAGAAAGAGTTGAGTTGGAGAATTTAGAGAGAGAAAGAAAGAGTTAAATCAGAGAAAATAGAGAGAGAAAGAAAGAGTTGAATGGAAGAAAATAGAGAGAGAAAGAAAGAGTTAAATTAGAGAAAATAGAGAGAGAGAGAAAGAGTTGAATGAAACAAAATAGAGAGAGAAAGAAAGAGTTGAATGGAAGAAAATGGAGAGGGAAAGAAAGAGTCAAATCAAAGAAAATAGAGAGAGAAGGAAAGAGTTGAATGAAAGAAAATAGAGAGAGAAAGAAAGAGAATATCAATTTATCTTTTCATCACAGCGCGCATTCCAACTTCCAAGTGTTCAATTTTCTGCTTCAGAGCACTAATTCTCTTTAAATTTGAAACTCTCGCTTTCAGCTTTCAAACAATGATGTTGATGATACACTTATTCACCGAACAAGATTTATAAGTGAAGACTGTTGCCTTATTTCTTTCAACCGGAGAATAATCATCATTGTTGCTCCATCTTCCATCAGGATAATACGTCACAAGAGCTGAAGTGAGGTCCACGTTATAATGGGAGTGGAGAAAGATGTGGTAACAGTGTTGCTGATTCTCTGCCATGCCACTGCCGTCAATGGAGGAAAGCTGATACCTTTATATCTGATGTAATATTAACAAACTGTTAAGAATATTCAATGATTTCAAACAATTAGTTGGGCAGAAGATTGGAAAAAAGACAGTATGATAAAAGAGGTACTATAGTGAGGTCTACGTTATAATGGCAGTGTTTCATTACCAATGGTATTGCTATCCTTGTCTATCATTCAACAAAGCGGATAGCGCTATCTCTTTCTTGCTTCGCTCTGTTGCCAGGTCTACTTTCAACAATGTACAATTCATAATAATTAATCAACAAAATATTTTATCCTACTTAAAAGAGATAGCGCTCTCTTTCTCGCTTTGCTGTGTTGCCAGATCGTCTTTTAACAATGTAGTATTAATCCTATTATAATAAGCGAGCAATTTCTGTATTTTTGTATCTGGTTATTTATGTTCAACGGATCTCGAAAACGGCTCTAACGATTTTCACGAAATTTGGATCATAGTAGGTTTATGATATAAAAATTTGATTGCTTTAGGTCTCATCCTTGGAAAAACTCGCTGAACGATATTAAAAGGATAATTTATCCTTGGCTGAAGCAGCTGTGGATAGTAAAAAAGTGAGTCAGAGAGTGAGTATTAGAAAATAGCTATTTATGTATTAAGAGCGTAATGCGTGACTTTATTTTTTGATGAGATGAGCAAAAGGTTTTGTTCACGTTTATTCATAGAAAATGAACCATAAATTATGTTCAATATTATAATACGCTCGCGCAAATCAGTTTGCAAGAGTAATAAAGAAGCATTACAAACAGAATTACATACAGAATTTTTTCTACAACTGCCCAAACCTGTTAAATTACTTATATTGGCGGAGTTACAATTACCGACTTTTTAGGTTAAGATCTGACTTTTTGGCGAGCTGCTTACAATCAGCTGATTAGGGAGCGTAAAGAAACTCTTCTGCGCATGCCCGAATGATTTGGGAGCGTAAAGTGAATCTACTGCGCATGCGCGGATGGTTAGCGAGCGAAAAAGTAAATTCTCCTCAGGAATAAGCTGTTTCATGAGGAGAATTGAGTGTGTAAATTCTTTATTTACGCACAGTTGTGGAAAAATCAAAATATCGCATCACCGGAATTCATAAGATGACATATATCAAGCTGTGAAATATAAAAACGATCATTTTATAGAAAAAATTGTGTTCTGTTCATCAATAAATAAAAATAACGAGCGAAGCTCAGTGCCCCAATATTAATTTATTAACAAAATATTCCATATTAATTATGAAAATTCGTTATGAAATTATTTAAGAATATTATTTCTTGCTTAATAAAATTTAATTTATTATTTTAAACGAGGATGAACAATTAATATTACTTCAATAAACCTTTATCAGCTACCGTCTATAGAAAGCATTTACAAGACAGAGGATCTGCAACGTTGTTCTCCTATCTTTCTCCACTGCCATTATAACGTGGACCTCACGATAGGGTAGGAGATGAACCCAAGAAATTAGAGTGAAAAATGCATGTAGAAGAGAGAGGGAGGAGAATATGAAGTGGCTTACTGTTTATGCTATAAACTCAACAAGAGCTTCCGTTCCAGAGGTAGGCATTTCTGAAACCGACAGGAAGCTCCCAAATTGCAAATTCAATATTCATTTTAGCCGAAATTTTCGAGTGGTTTCTGAAATCCTGATTAGGGTCCCTTTCTCTTGAACAAAGCTCTTTGGTACGAGAGCTTTTGATTCGTGAGAGGGATTCTACGTTATTTATCTATCATACTATGATAAAAATAGATAATGACAAAAAGATGAAGATATTCTTTGATTATCAGAAGGAAAAAAAGATAAGAAACAAGACATCAATAGAATCTAGAAATATACCAAATATCATGAATAGAATAGAAAGACTTATTACAAGTGATTATTTTTCAAACACTATTCTATTTCCAATGTATAGTTCAGATAATTTTCGCCACACTGCACAGAAAGCAGCTGTTTTCCAGTCCCTACGTAGATCTGAAATACATTGTTTGCAGACGACTCTCGTCTGACGTCAGAACAGGTTTCTTTCAGGCCGCTAACATGGAACTAAGAAAGGTGAAAGAGAAATGGTCTTTAGCATTGGGAGCTAATGTATCGGATTTTTGGATAAATATTCCAAGCCACATAATTGAACATAATCTTTTAGGTTATTTCGACAAATCAGAATAAAAAATAAAAAAACTTGGACAATTTCCTGATATTCAGATTACCTCAGATTTGCTAGAGCTATGACCTTCCACTTCTGCTTTCGGAAGTGCTTGATAAACAATATGAGAATAATTATTATTCTCATATATATATATTCTTTATTTTCCTGTGTGGCGAAAAATAGCGTTCGCACCACGGGCAAAAATGTTTTTCCGGCTCTCAATCTTTTCTAGTCCTTGGCCTACGGCCTCGGACTTGAAAACCTATTTCGAGCCGGAAAAGTCTCATTTTCGGCCCGAGGTGCGAAATATACTACTTTGTCATAGTCATTCAATTTCAGCTGTTTTACATCCATGAAATCAAGACGGTAAACAGCTGATTTTAGAACAAATAAACATATGATTCTCATTACAGCATACTATACTGTGATAAAATCATATGTTTTCTTCACAACTGCCGCATTTTAGCGCTCCAGGTGAATGTTTTGTCAACTACAATCAAGAAATTCCTGATTCGAAACTTGTAAACTAGGTTTTGTTTATAGAATGCATGTAGTAATGTCAGCACAAGCAGGTAATGTTTACTGTTTCACAATTATTCTTTTCTAGATTATTATGGCAGAGAATAGTATATGTTACTACTTGGACGTGAATGTCTTTTGCAGTGCTCGAATAAAATTCTAGTCTTGGCTAACGCTTCGACTAGAAACATCATTCTCGCCTGCAAAACGGCCCTTCCCGTCCTTGCGGCTTAAGATACTATTTCATTCGTCCCTGAAGACAGGCTTCTCCTCATCACTACAATAACAAACGAACAGAACTGGACTGTACTACAATCTAGAAATAAACCAAATATTCCTGATTAGAAGACTTATATAGTGAAGTTCACGTTATAATTGCAGTGTTTGGTTGGCAATGGTATTGCTATCCTTGTCTATCATTCAACACAGCGGATAGCGCTATCTCTTTCTTGCTTCGCTCTGTTGCCAGATCTTCTTCCAACAATGTAGAATTGATAATTAATTAACAGGATATTTCATCTTAATTATGTGAATTCATTAAAAAAATATTGAAAAATATTATTCCTTTCTTAATAAAATATAATTATTGATTATTATAAAACTGGAATGAACAGTTAATATTACATCAATAAACCTGTATCAGCCACCGTCGATAGAAGGCATTGATAAGTCGGAGGATCGGCAACGTTGTTCTCCTATCTTTCTCCACTGCCATTATAACGTGGACCTCACTATAGTATAAGTGATAAATGAAGACGCACTCGCATCTTCCATTATCGACAGACGACGAAATTGTCAGCTTTTTTTTAAAAGGATGAATTATCCTTTTCATGTCCGTCAGCGAGTTTTCCCAGGGATGAGACCTAGTACAATCAAATTTTTATGTCACGAACCTCATATATCGTAAATTGAAAGGGAAATTTCAAGGGTTGGGAGATATTTGTGTGCATTTCGGAAAAATTTGTGTTCATATTGTCATTCTTTGTGGGAGAAATTGCGTTTTTTCTCTCGTGTTTGGAGGGAAATTTCTCATCATTGTGGTACGATGTAAGGGTATTTTATCCTTGCTTTTCCTAACCTACTATATTCCAAGTTTCATCAAGATCGTTAGAGTCGTTTTTGAGATCGGTTGGACATACATAAACAAGTACTCACATAAATAAATACATATATACATAGGATATATAATAGGATATAGATGATGTACTGTCAAAACTAACATAATATATTACTAAACAAGGGATAGTTATGATGGTATATAACCATAGTTGTCGGAAACTTAGTTCAATAAACCCGATATTAGCATACCATCTTGACGTCATAACCCGTCCAATATCTCCAGCGTGTGAGCAGATTTCGCAGACAATGCAAATTTTGTTCAACTTTATCAGCACGACATCTAGGGTTTTGAAATAGCTCTTTACTTGGGCTAACTCTCTGAATTATGCAGGGCATGGCATGTTTCACATCAGCTGACAAATCCTTCAATCTTCGTAGAGAATTCGCCATCTTGTATTATAAGAGACTAGAGCCGACTGACAATGCATTGAGATTGCAGATTTAAGTTGAGTATTCAACATAGAAGGAGGAGGAGAACAAGAAGGAGGGGAAGAAAAAGAAGGAGGAGAAGAAGAGAAAAAATACGATGATGAAGAAAAATGAGGAGGAGGAGGAGAAGGGGATGAAGAAGAAGGGGAAGATGAAGAAACAGCAAAGATGAAGAAGAAAACTTTTTGACACATTGTGTGTTTCTTCTATAGAATAGTTCCGATCGCAAAGTAATATCCGGGCACCGAACTTGGCTCGTTATTTATTTATTGATAAACAGAACACAATTCTTCAAAATGATTGGGGAAGGACTAACAGGCACAGCCCAAAACTATTTCTTCCCCGAATTTTGATTTATACACTATAAATAGTCCAAACAGTAGGTTATGTTCCATACATTTGAATTCAGGTCCAATTTTCAGTCCAAATATTTGAAAACAGAAAAGTTCTATTTTAGATTGTCTACAAACCAAATTGAATAACACTCACTTATCACTTAAAACTGTAAAATAATGATTAACTTTGAATATTATGATATACTCTAATTTAGAATGATATATCATGTCATGTCAACAGATCAGATTATTTTGATCAAGTCTATTTAAATTTCTAGATGAAATTTCTCGTGAGATATGGTAAGCTGATTGATTACACAGCTGATCTCCCACACAGGCACACGCATCTTCTGTTATCGACAGACGACGGAATTATCATCTGGTTTTCCAAGGATGAATAATTATTATCCTTTTCATGTCCTTCAGCGAGTTTTCCCTAGGATAAGACCTAGTGCAATCAAATTTTTATATTTTTTGTGTGGTTGAGAAGTTGATATTGTGGTAATTATTCATATTGAATGAAAAAGACTAAGAAATTGTCAAAAAACCACTGATTTATTGATAATTAGAAAGACCGGTTTCGGTTATTACACCATTGTCAATCTCTGATAAACTAAAACTAAATACAAGTGCAGCAGAATATATACTGGTAGGCGAGTACAGCTATTGGTCGAGGGCATGAACGCCTGCCATTGGCCTAGCTAGACAGTCTCCTCCCCCTCAACGGTGTGACAAAATGGCGGCTTATGGATCATAGCACTGGTTTTCACAAGTTTTCTATTTTCAGAAAACCAACCCATACTGATGTTATCATTCCTCTTCATTCTTGTCATCCTATTTCTTACAAACTTGCTGCTTTCAATAGTATGGTCTATAGAGCACTAACAATACCTATGAGCCATCATGATTTTGATATTGAGATCATTAAAATTAAACAGATAGCTGTCACAAATGGGTATGAAGAAAGTATGGTGGACAGATTATTGAGTAAAATTAATAGAAAAATTTCAATCAATTCTAGCTTTGTAGGCTCAAACTGTGAGGAGAAGACTTGGATAACAATCCCATATTTAGGCTGTGTATCTGATAAAATAGGTAGGGAATTGAAGAGGAATGGATTTCATGTTGCTTTCAAGACCAAACCGATTTTAAATAGTCTATTTAGCTGGAGTAAAGACAAAATTGATATTTGGGATAAAAGTGGGGTGTACAAACTTAAATGTGATGATTGTAATGCTTGTTATGTGGGTCAGACTGGTAGAAGTTTCAAAAGTAGAATTAAAGAACACATCAGAGATTGGAATAAACAAAATGGGGAATCTAACTTTGCAGAACATTTGATAACAAATAATCACAAGTTCACAGTTAAGGAGAATGTTGAGTTTCTGCATGTTAATAACAAAGGCAGATCTTTGAATATTCTAGAGGCTTTAGAAATAACAAGAGTAATTAAGGAAAATTCCCAGTATAGTTTTAATGACCAGATTCATTTCAACCAATACAACACTACGAATTTAGTTTTATCATAAAATTGTAAGCATACATTAGTCAATAGTTTTTCCATTTACATATTTGTTTTATTATCTTTCACACTTGTTTTCTTGGTTCTTATTTTGTACTCAGAGTAAATTTTATTATCATGGCGATTCTGTTGCTTAAGCCGCCATTTTGTCACACCGTTGAGGGGGAGGAGACTGTCTAGCTAGGCCAATGGCAGGCGTTCATGCCCTCGACCAATTATAGCTGTACTCGCCTACCAGTATATATTTTGCTGCTCTTGTATTTAGTTTTAGTTTATCAGAGATTGACAATGGTGTAATAACCGAAACCGGTCTTTCTAATTATCAATAAATCAGTGGTTTTTTGACAATTTCTTAGTCTTTTTCATTCAAATTTTTATATCATAAGCCTACTATGTTGGAGCCGTTTTCGAGATCTGTTGGACATAAATAAATAACCAGATATAAAAATATAATATCGGGGACCGAGCTTCGCTCTGGAGTACAAAATCCATTTTTCAAAGTGCAATACTCATCTTGGAATTGTAGTTATCGTTCCTTTCTCAAAACAATTCAAGTAGTATAGCCAGTATCCTATTATATTAGGCGAGCAATTTCTGTATATTTATATATCTGGTTATTTATTTATGTCCACCGGATCTCGAAAACAGCTCCATATCTTCTTCCAATAAAGCATAGAAAATTCATTACAAGAGAAGAAATTATAATATTCACAGTTCATACAGAATTGTTCTATCTGATCTCAGTGAATTAAGATCAATTCCCAGATGAATACAGAATTTCCCTCACAAAGGCCCGGTTGCACAAACGCCGGTTAAACTCCAATCCTGATTGATTTCACGTAAACCAAATCAGACAAGACCATTTCAAAAAGATAGTTCTACTGGAATTAATCAGGATTGAAAATAACCTGGCATTTTTGCAACTCGATACTAAGTACCTGATTGAATGATTACAAAAGTTCAACAGCTGAGTCATAATTTTGACAAAGTCCCACACACATGAACTCGCTCACTCACTTCCATCATCAACTCACGGGGAAATAATTATCAGCTGTTTTTCCATAGATGGATGATAATTATCCTTCTAATGTCCTCCAGCGAGTTTTCCCAGGGATGAGACCTAGTGCAATCGAAGTTTTATATCATAAACCTACTATGTTCCAAATTTCGTGGAAATCGTTGGAGCTGTTTTCGAGATCCGGTGGACATAAATAAATAACCAGATATATAAATATACAGAAATTGCTCGCCTAATATAATAGGATAATAGGATACTGGCTATACTACTTGAATTTTTTTGAGAAAGGAACGATAATTACAATTCCAAGATGAGTATTGCACTTTGAAAAATGGATGAAATAAATCGTATGAGAGTTTCAGCTGGAGTACCCATTGGTCACTTGAAGTAAGAGAGTAATCATCTTTCACACTCGAGTTGGGTAGTGAGAGGCCTCTTGTGGGGGAACTCGCCATAACTGTGATTTGAATAATATGATAAATTGTGAGGGAGTTGCTTACAGTGTGGAAGGGTTGATAAATGACAAGAAAAGATGGCGGAATGAGAGAGAAAACAGAGGAGCAAATAAAAATTACTAACCGTGTGTAGATGGGATGATGTAGGCCTACGAGCAGAGGGTGAATGAGAGAATGGAAGAAGATACAGGGGAGATGAGAGTGGGATGAAGAATAGAAGAAGAAGAGGAAGAAAAAAAAGAAGAAGAAGAAGAGGAAGGAAAAGGAGGAGGAGAAGATGAAGAAGAAGAAGACGAAGAAGAAGGAGATAGTCTCTTGAAATCTCAGAGATTTATGGCATGGGATACTCCCCTAACTGACCTCTTCTCTAGGTCAGCTCTTGCTAAGCTCTCCCCTCAACTATGATAGCGGAAGATGAATGAAAATTTTATGCTCAAATTGCTAGAGAAGATAACATACAGAGTTAGAAATAAGTTCAAGTTTCAAATCCGAATTTGGATCATCCAATTATTTCCTTGCTTACAATACTGAAGAATGAGTTTCAATTTATTCTCTATTCAAATAAATAAAGAAACATATTTCGAGAAGCAAATAATTAAAAATTGTTTTCTTTTTCTAACAAGCAGGTGACCCGTGCTCCGCAAGGGTGTTTTAATTGATTTTCAACAGAATCTATCGATCATCCATCTATAAATACAATTATGACAAAGATTTAGAATAACTGATATCATAATCTAAAAGAGGAAAAGCTAAGCTTATACTGTTTTTCATCCAAATTCTAATGGTAATGAAATCCACAAAGTTATGTGTATGTGACGCACTTCACATTTCTGGTCCGAGAAAACTCCTTGAGAATAATAAATTGACAAAAGACAACAATTTTTAATTTATTTTGGTTCAAAATTTTATGAAAATTGAACACGTGAAATTTTAACCTTATCTTGGACTTTGTTACCTATAAATCTGGAAGAAAAATAGCACAAAGACTGACTACCTTATCATTTTATCTTTCAATGTTATTACATTAGTGTCATTCGCATTGTAAATGAATAAATTGACAGGGTAAATGAAATTGACGGGTAATGTTGTTAGAAAGCCGAAATACACTTCGATCTTAATTAGTCAATAATTAATAAGATGAAGTGAACAACAAGATGAGGAGAGAAACCAATAAGCCGAAATTAATATTAATCGAAATGACTCAATTCACTGGATGAATATTGATTCAGCAAGGGCAAGACAATGAATTAAATGATTCAGTCAATCCATGAATGAACCAGTCAAGCACTGAAATACCCATCAGTAGAACAAACAGAAAGCACGGTAGCATCAACCTATATAAGCACCGAGATTATCCCAAATACATTCCCCAATCTCTCCCGAATACATCATCCTATTTGATCCATCCTGTGTCAGCGTTTATCCCTCTCTCACATATGTGTATTTCCATCTCTGTTATATATATGTATGTCTTCCATATATTCCTTACATGGATCTTGTGTATTCTTCCCTTATAAGTACATAAAAGCGAAATGGCACTCACTCACTGACTGACTGACTGACTCACTCACTCGCAGAACTAAAAATCTACCGGACCAAAAACGTTCAAATTTGGTAGGTATGTTCAGTTGGCCCTTTAGAGGCGCACTAAGAATGGATTTGGAAAAATTTCCAAAGATACGTCCAAAATCTGCGTTTTTCAGCGTTTTCTCAGCTTTATCGAGCACAAATGAATAGAAAATGTTCAAATTCAGTACAGAAGCTCAGCTAGGGTGTAATAATGTTGTGGTAGAAAGGATTTGCAATAACGCCAAAGATACGCCCGAAATCTGCGTTTTTCCAGCGTTTTTTGCGCTTTCTCAGCTTTATCGAGAACAAATGAACAGAAAATGTTCAAATTCACTACAGAAGCTCAGCTAGGGTGTAATAATTTTGAGTCAGAAGGGATTTGCAATAACACCTAAGATACGCCCGAAGTCTGCGTTTTTCCAGCGTTTTTTGCGCTTTCTCAGCTTTATCGAGAACAAATGAACAGAAAATGTTCAAATTCACTACAGAAGCTCAGCTAGGGTGTAATAATGTTGAATCAGAAGGGATTTGCAATAACACCTAAGATACGTCCGAAGTCTGCGTTTTTCCAGCGTTTTTTGCGCTTTCTCAGCTTTATCGAGAACGAATGAACAGAAAATGTTCAAATTCAGTACAGAAGATCAGCTAGGGTGTAATAATGTTGTGGTAGAAAGGATTTGCAATAGCGCCAAAGATACGCCCGAAGTCTGCGTTTTTCCAGCGTTTTTTGCGCTTTCTCAGCTTTATCGAGAACAAATGAACAGAAAATGTTCAAATTTACTGCAGAAGCTCAGCTAGGATGTAATAATGTTGAGTCAGAAGGGATTTGCAATAACACCTAAGATACGCCCAAAGTCTGCGTTTTTCCAGCGTTTTTTGCGCTTTCTCAGCTCTATCGAGAACGAATGAACAGAAAATGTTCAAATTCAGTACAGAAGATCAGCTAGGGTGTAATAATGATGTGGTAGAAAGGATTTGCAATAACGCCAATGATAGGCCTGAGATGTTCTTTCATCAAGCAATACAGATAATGTTCAAATTTGGTACAGAGGTTCAACTAGGGTCTAAAAATTTTGTGATAAGGTGACGGGTTACCCAGAAGCACGGGTTACCCAGCTAGCTCCTAAGGCTGTGCAAAAGTTAAAAATAAACTTCCTACTGGTGGATAAATAAAAAAATATATAAAAATCTTGTAGTACTCTATTTTTAAAAAACTTTACAATAGTTCAACAACTAGTTTCGACCCTAACTTTTTGGATTTCATTATCATTAGAATTTGGATGAGAAACAGTACAAGCTCAACTATACCTCTTTTAAATTATGATATTTATTATTCTGAATCTGGAATCAAAAGACTTTAAAAAATATCACCAGTAGAAAGTTAATTTTTAACTTTAGCACAGCCTTAATACAAGACAATAGGTTCTTTTTTTCTCCTCCATCATCTATCTCTTTCTTCTGTCATCTCATCCCTCTTCTTTTCCTCATCTTCTTCTCCATTTCTTCCCCGCATTCCCTCACTTTTCCTTGAATTTCCCTCAATTTCTTCCCCTGCATCGCCTGCCCTAATCCATCTGTTCTTGAACCCTCCTTATCCCTGACAGCGTCCTATCCCTCTCCCTCTCATCCGATAACTTGAGCCCTAAACCACTCGACCCTACAGTCAGCTGCCTGCCCTAAAAGTCTGTCGGGCACCCTAACCTTAAAACCCTTCTCTTGCACCCCTACAGGCCTACAGTCAATGCCTAACCACTCCAAAATCAATAAACCGACACTGTCTTCTCTCTGTCTACGACTTTCTGTCTCACTCTGACTCTCTACCTCTCTCTCACACTCTTTTTCACTCTCTTCCTCTCTCTCTCCAGGTCGTGTGTTAATGGGGAGGATATTTTATATCCTTCTTAGAGAATCGACAATTATTTGTTGAAACACCGCCGATTTATGAAGTTACATCACATTATTATATTATCGTCATTCTAATTGCATTTCTATTATTTATTCTCATTGATCAATTATTTATACTTTGTGAAATTTGTTGAATAACTAGCATTATCGTCATTTAATGCAAATTAGTGTATAAGCCAGTAAATATTGTAGCATACATAAATAAAGATATCTAATCTAATCTAATCTCTCTCCTCCTCACTCTCGAGGGTTGTGTTGCAGAGAGGACCTGGAGTCCCAGCTCCACCCTAATAAAGGCAATCAATCAATCTCTTTCTCTCTCATCATCTCAGTTTAATTTGTTATACCATCTCATTATTATCAATTCAACCTACTCACTATTCCGACTATTTTTAAAATCTCTCTCCTCCATTCACACACTCTCTCACACTCTTTTCCCCACATTCTCTCCCTCTCTTTCTATCTCTCTTACTCATTATTTCTTCCGCGGTTCGATCTCATTTCCATGAATCTATCTTACTCACTATTATCAACTTATTATCTGTCAATCTGTCAATCTGCCTCTCTCTCTCTGTGTCACCCTGTCTCTCTCTATCCCATCTATTCCACTATTCCACTATCCCTCTCTCTCTCTCTCTCTCTCTCGCTCTGTCTCTGAATGAGAAGGATATTCCGAGTAGTGTTCTTTCCAAAGAATGAATTTCCAAAGTATTTTCGAAGCTCCTTCTATTTACATGAATTGAAAAACAATATTATGTTATGCTAATTGAAATTTTATTTGCCAAATAATGTTTTGTCATAGTCATTCAATTTCAGCTGTTTTCCATACATGAAATCAATCCGGTAAACAGCTTTTTGCAGAAAAAATAGACATATGATTCTCATTACAGCATAACCTGCCCATCCAATTAATTAGCCTTCATTATTTTCATCATTTGTTTGAATTTCCACTAATAGTTTCTACTATGTAATGTATTTAAATTTAGAAGTGTTATTTTTTTGTTTAATTTTATAAGTGTTCAACATAGGACTTGTCAGAACTGGGAATGTAAGATGAATTAA
Organism: Nilaparvata lugens; assembly: GCF_014356525.2. Classification (NCBI taxonomy): domain Eukaryota; kingdom Metazoa; phylum Arthropoda; class Insecta; order Hemiptera; family Delphacidae; genus Nilaparvata; species Nilaparvata lugens. The sequence goes on from NC_052510.1 coordinate 63,848,566, forward strand.
ATAAATATCAAATATCTCTCTCTCAAGCTTCACGTCTCTTTTATTCGTTGTTCCATCTCATTTTTATCATTATTCAGAACATCATAATAATTGTCATATGTGAAACTCATGAAACAATATTGTTTCAACATCATATTATGTGATAATATTTTCCAAATAAGAAATGAGCCACAGGAAAGCAATATAAATCATGTATGGAGAAGCTTTCAAATATGAAGAACAGACAGGAGATTATATAGACTGAAATCAGGTGTTCTTGCCGAGGTGATTGGAAAGCTTCCATGTGGAAAAGCGCACACTTGCACCAACTTTTCACCAACTAGCACCAACTTGCGCTGTTCTACACCAACTTCAGCAGCCAAGTCAGCTGATATTCTCGGAAGCAAACTTTGTATAACAAACTTATACAACGTACTAAGTCGGTGCTCATATGATAACATACTGTATACCTTTATAACATACTATCTAAGTATATATTCAAGGGAGACACTCAGTATGTGGAGAGAAACATTCTGACAATATCTATATAACCATTGACACCTAGCAGGTAAACTGTGCTCTGCAAGGGTCAAATTGAGAACTTGACAAACTGAAACCCTAACAAACTAAGATCTTAGAAAATTTGAAATAGACCTATAACAATTCTCGGTAAATTTAGAATCTATTTGCAGGATTTGAAGTTAATCAGTTGAGTAGTTCAGACGTGATGATGCGTCATTCGTGAATTTTCTATCACATATGTGAATAAATTTGGTGTTTAAATTTTTATGTGTTTGAATTTATATGTGGTAGATTTAGAATCTATTTGCAGGATTTGGAGCTAATCATTTCAGTAGTTCAGACGTGATGATGCGTCATTCGTGAATTTTCTGACACATACGTGTATAAACCAGTTCTTTCCTTTATCATATCTATATATATAAAAGCGAAATGGCACTCACTCACTGACTGACTGACTGACTCACTCACTCACTCACTCACTCACTCACTCACTCACGCACTCACTCACTCGCATAACTAAAAATCTACCGGACCAAAAATGTACAAATTTGGTAGGTATGTTCAGTTGGCCCTTTAGAGGCGCACTAAGAAATCTTTTGGCAATATTTCAACTCTAAGGGTTGTTTTTAAGGGTTTAAAGTTCGTCTTTTAGCATGTATATTCTTCTTCTCCCAATCTCTTAATTAGAATTAAAATTTCCATATCATATGTTACTATAGAACTATAATCTAGATAGAGTACCTCTTCTAAACAGTTATTAATAATTTTGTCAGGTTGGCATTAAGTTGAGTTGATTTTGTTAGGTTGGCACCAAGTAGAAGATTCAAATGCATTTATCGCGGAAAAATTGATTGGGCACTGCTACTTCAATCCTGGGAATATTTTATTACTAGCCGTCAGGCTCGCTTCACTCGCCATATCTGTTTAGCCAGACGTTTAGTCTGGACCCCCGACTGGATTGTCCTAATATAATATGATAAAAATGAAAAAATGCAGGCGAGCGAAGCGAGCCTGCTGATCTCATTCTTGGACGATCCAGTCGAGGGTCCAGTGGGCGGAGCCCCCTGGCTAGACGGACATGGCGAGCGAAGCGAGCCTGACGGCTAGTTATAGATATAAACATGAAGTATATAATATGGAAACCATTTACTATGTGAAATAAAACATTCCCAAGCATGCATCATAACTGTAGTGAGGTTCAAGTTGAGTCACAGTCAAGAAAGATAGGAGAGCATCGTTGTCAATTCTCCGCCTTCTATAGAGGATAGCTGATACCAGTAGCCCATATCTGATGTGATTTCAACTATGCATCCTTGTTCAAAATAATCAGTTATTCATCATAAAAATGTATGATTAAATTATAAGTTTTTCATGTTTGAAATTGAATACTTTGTTAATTAATCACATTTCTACATTGCTGAAAAACGATTTGGCAAGGATGGAGAAGCTAGAAAAGGATAGCTCTTTCTGCTTTGTTGAATGATTGACAAGGATAGCTACACCAATGTTGATCAAATACTGTCATTATAACGTGGACCTCACTATAGAACGCTGTATAATCATAGACTCTCTTATTCTCCCTTTTTTATGTTTTACACCTTCTGTTGATTGTGAAAATTTCCATTATAGCTATTAATGAGAATAAAATATATGATAGGGTAAATTAGTTCACCGTCCCATCAAAATGGAATAAATCCGAGATCTAATACACCAGACATACCGGCATCAGCTATCTTAAGAAAGCAGTGGCAAAGCAGAGAATCGGCAACACTGACGTTCTATGTTTCTCCACTGCCATTATAACGTGGACCTCATTATACTATGCAAATCTCACACATGGCTGATAAAAGCATATTAGATACTAGCCGTCAGGCTCGCTTCGCTCGCCATATCCGTCTAGCCAGGACGGATCGTCCAAGAATGAAATCAGCAGTCTCGCTTCGCTCGCCTGCATTTTTCTTTTGAGCATTTTTATCATATGTTCCAGACGATCCAGTCGGGGGTCCAAACTGAACGTGCGAAGCGAAATATGGCGAGCGAAGCGCGCCTGACGGCTAGTAGTAATATAATATTCCCAAGATTGAAGTAGCAGTGCCCAAAAAATAATGCGAAGCGAATTATGGCGAGCGAAGCGAGCCTGACGGCTAGTAATATAATATTCCCAGGAATAGCTCTGATTGAAGTAGCAGTGCCCAATAAATTTTCCGCGATAAATGCATTTCAATCTTCAACTTGGTGCCAACCTAACAAAGTCAACTCAACTTAATGCCAACCTGACAAAATTATTAATTTAGTTGCCAGTTAACAACTGTTTCGAAGAGGTACTCTCTCTAGATTAAAGTTCTATATTAACATATGGTATGGACATTTTTCAATTATAATTAAGAGAATAAGAAGAAGACTATACATGCTAAAAGACGAACTTTAAAACCCTTAAAAGCCACCCTTAGAGTTGAAATATTGCCAAAAGTGGATGATTAAAAGGGGGGGGGATGGTATTGGTTAGTACATTGGTAATGATTGCATAAATAAACGGGATACTTTCGGAGAAGTTTGTACACTGTCTTAGTTCGGTTGGCGACCAGACTAGCTTTGCTCTCCTGGTCAATATTGGAGCACATACACAAACACAAGAAGAAGTAGTGAAATGAGTTTTAGAAACAGCTCTTATCAGAGCTACACAAGGAAACTAGGGCCTATAATTCGAATCTGCCAGATTAATGTCAAAGGTATTAGCAGAGGAAAATGTGACTATCTGTCTCGGCTTCTGACTGAGAACAAAGTTGATGTGCTGTTAGTGCAAGAGACGCACACAGCTGATGAAGAGAAACTGTTCCAGAGAGGACAAATTCCCGGATTTACAGTAATTGGTGCTACTTATCACCATGCTTATGGAGTAGCCACCTACAAAGATATGGTCCCAGACAATCGAGGAGATGGACTTTAGACATTCTAGCCGCCGGGCTTGGAGTCTTCTCAGGAAACTGGGCAGTGAAAGAATTACTACACATCAGAGCTCCCCTATCAATCCAGATCAGGTGGCAGAACAAATAGTCAAAACATCTAAGGCTGCTGGCTGTTTGGATCATGCAGCGAAGGTAAGGAATGGACTGAGAGAGCTTAAATCTATGGCTGTGGAGGACTTACACCTGTCCAGTGATTTCTCAGTAGAGGAGGTGGATGCTGCTCTTTGTAATACCAAGTGTGGAAAGGCACCTGGCTTTGATGGAATCCACCCAGAATTTCTGGTGCATGCTGGAGGGAAGGTTAGGCCGTGGTTGTCACGCTTTTATACAAAAATTCTGCAAACTGGAAATCTCCCAGCAGATTTCAAGGAGTCTAAATAGTTTCAATCCTCAAGCCTGGCAAACCTTGTGATGATGTGAAAAGCTACCGCCAATTGCACTGCTGAGTGTGAGTTACAAAGTGCTAGAGAGGCTTCTCTACAATAGGATAAGTAAAATAATACTAGCATGTACCGATTGAACAGGCTGGATTTCGACCTAAACGGAGTTGTACAGACCAGGTTCTCTCTTTGACGACATATATCGAGGCAGGCTTCCAAAGGGATTGAAACATCTGTTGCCTTTGTGGACCTGTGCTGCTTATGATACGTGTGTGAGGAGGGACTCATTTTCACTCCTGCATGTCTACCCAACCTAAAAATCATCCAATTGATAAATAACATGCTAAAGAACAGATGCTTCAGAGTGCTCATGGATGATAAGCTAAGCAGAAGAAAGGTACTCAATAATGGATTGCCACAGGGTTCAATCTTGTCCCCGCTCCTTTTCAACTTGTACTCAGCAGATCTTCCCACATACCATCAAGGATCTTCATGTACGCTGATGACATTGCTGTGGCCACTCAAGACAAGAGTATGAAGACAACATCAGAGAGCCTCACTGAAGACCTGTTCCCTTTCAGTTTATTTCCACAAGTGGAGGCTACACCCTAACATGAAAAAAACAGAGGTTGCTGTTTTCACTTGATAATGGGAGGCTAGGGTAAAACTGGATGTGAGGTTTGACAACACGCAATTACAGCATAATTTCTTTCCAAAGTACTTGGGGTGACGCTTGACCGCACTCTGTCCTACAAAAATCACCTTCATAATGTTGCTGAGAAACTAAAAACTAGGAGTATATTCTACAAAAACTCTGTGGGACAACATGGGAGCATCATCAACAACTTTGCGCTGTTCTGGCCCTAGGACTAGTATACCCCACAGCTGAATACTGTACGGCTGTGTGGATGAATAGTGCCCATGTGAATAGAGTCAACACTCAGCTGAATAATTCCATGCGACTAATTTCTGGGACCATTAGGACCACCCCCACATATTGGCTGCCAGTTCTCAGCAACATTGCTCCACCAGGGCTGCGAAGATCTTTTGCTCTTGTTCGGGAGTATAATAATATAAAAAAATGACAGAGCACTCCCAATCCACAGAGATCTTCTGGAGCTCGGTAACAGGCTGAGGTCAAGGCGCCCCCCCAGCGCTTGGCTGAGCGCTAGAACGTGAGAATCTCTCTGTTGCTGATAGCTGGGAGGAGGAGGGATGGATAGAGCACCTCTCAGTGTTAGTCTGAGGTATTCTGTTGGGAGGGTGTTGCTGGGTTTGATCTGCCAAGGCGAACATGGACAGCACTCAACGGATTAGAACTGGGCACGGAAGATGTAGAGCATCTCTTAGTGACTGGGGTAGATTGCCCTCCCCTGATTGTGATTGTGGAGAGGCTAGACACCATGAATCATATCATCCGGCATTGTGCTATTCGAGCCTATCAGGGCGGTTCAGATGATTTTATAGCAGCATCTCCACAAGCAATAGCCACATAACCACCTGGACATTCAAGTTTGACTTATTTCCTATTTCCCTGTGCATATATACACTTTTCTTTGTCATATATTTTATTCTATAACCTAGATAGATGGTTTTATTTTGTTTTATATATATATATATATTTTTTTTTTTTCAAGCTGACAAAGGTCAAAAACATGCATATATTTTTGTGAATTCATGTGTGTGTATGTGTGTGTCTATGTGTTTGCCATACGCTGATAATAATATAATATAATTGCCAAAAGATTTCTTAGTGCGCCTCTAAAGGCCAACTAAACAAATTTGAACGTTTTGGGCTGGTAGTTTTTTAGTTCTGCGAGTGA